>NW_017307422.1:430438-539435 GCF_000935625.1 Nanorana parkeri | reverse complement strand
CGCCTATGGCTAATTTTGGTTGCGGTCGTTTTCTGCGATGTCGCGGGTGCGCGCAATTTTAAAGCTTGACATGTTTGGTGTCTATTTAACCGACGTGACCCGATCTTTTATATTTGACCAAAAAACTGGGTAATAATAAATGTTTCCTAACATAATAATTTTCAGTAATTTTTCCTAATTATAATAAAAAATAAAACCCCCAGTGGTGATTAAATACCACCAAAATAAAGCTCTATCTGTCCCCAAAAAATGGTGTAAAATTCATTTCAGTACAGCGTTGCATGACGGAATAAACATCAGTCAAAGTATCGCAGCGCTGAATACTGAAAAATGGCCTGGCCAGGAAGGGGGTCTAAACACCTGGTCTTGAAGTGGTTAATTTAAAATAATATACACAAATGGGAAAAAAATACACTGTGGGCAGGAGGGAGTTTGGGATGCTATCTCGCTTAAATACTTTCAGCTGCCAGTGGCACGATTCCGCAGGTGTCACATGTCGGCTCTATTGACCGGGAAGTGGGTGAGCACATAACCTCACTCACTTTATGATCATCTCCCTGCAGAAATTGGTGACTTTCAGTCAGCGCTCCCCGCAGGGATTTCCCCCACTCCCTGCTCCTGCGCTGAGTGGAGGAACGAACGTGGGAGGGGATGGGCACAGCTGGCTCTGCCTCTAGGTAGGCAGAGCCAGCTGTCACTCATGCAACTGGGTGGATCTCGACAGTATTGTCAGGATCCATCCCGGCTGTGGCACTCTCAGTATGCTTTGGGTCACGTCCCATAGATTAAAATATATATAATCCGCGCTTTTGGATATAAATATAATATAAAAAATAATATATTTAAAATAGTAATATTAATAAAATCTGCTGCGCTCGGGACACTGAGGTCAAATTGTATATAGATGGGTGTGCAGCGCTCGGGGTCACCAATAGGGTGATCAAATACGTAATTAAATGTTAACAAAACAACATGTAATCAAAAAATGCAAAAAATTAAATAGGTGTTTGCAATCATTATTAACATACTGAAGTGATAGCCAATGAAATAAAAAATAGATGAAAATGTCACTTTGTGTACAAGTGTATGAAATAAATTATGCCTTATTATAAAATTCTTTGTTCCCCTGGACGGAGTTTGTGAGGTCACCTGAATACCTTACCTTTGGAGTGTAATTGGAAAACATGACGGGGACTGGGGACTTTAATATACTTAGCCCTGTCCTAGCTCCATTCCGTCCCTCTTATCTATCTTGCCTTTGTTTCCCACCCCCCATCTACTTAGACTTTATGCCTCTTTACTGGCCGTTAACAAATTACTCAATTCTGTCCTCACTCCCCATCCCTTTTTACCTGCCCAATATCTCGAGATATAAGTTGGCTCCCCGTACTCATGTGTCTTTTGATATATAACCCTTTCTTATACTAAATGTGGGGGCGCCATGATTAATAGATGCTCCAAATTATAGTATGGGTAGCCCACGAATTGAGTTTCTCCTCTTAACCCTATCACATGAGTTAGAATGCTGCTGCTCCCTTCTTTATTCTATTCTCCCTTCTTTTTGATTTAGTTTTATTTTTTATTTATTACCTTTTTCTTTTGGTGCTTGCATGGTTAATAATGCGTTTTGATAGTACTGAATTGACTCTGTTGGACCCTACATGCAAAGAATGTAATCTGAATATCTTTTAGCACTGCCCTTCTCATGTATTGTGTAAACTTTTGAAAATCTGAAAAATAAAGAATTTATAAAAAATAAAAAAAATTCTTTGTTGTAATCAAACGTCATCAAATACAAAAATTATCAATAAAAGTGATAAACAACAAATCAGCTCAAAATCATCAATTAAAGTGATAAATCACCAAGTGAGTCTGAAACTATTATAGAATCCCAGTGTATATGATGTATTGATGATGAAAACAAGCTTCAAACAAAAGCTTAAAGTGACATTAAACCCTCAGATTTTTTAACATAAACCAATACTGTAATGTGCGCCTTACTGTAATCCATGGTTGTTTCCCTTCTCTTTGCTGCTCTTCCTTTTAAATCCTCATGTCTTCTCATGCTTGGGGAGAACTTCCCTTTTCAGCTCAGGGCCTCTTCCTCTAGTGCTGGCTCAGGTTACAAACCTATACAATCTTATACACAGACACCGTATATCCATTCCCGGGCCAAGGCAGTCTGCTGCAAAACAGAAGTTCTGCCCAGCATGAGAACAGATACAAATTTAAAAGGAGGAGCAGCAAAGAGAAGGGAAACAACCATGGATTACAGTAAGGCGCACATTACAGTATTATTTTATGTTAAAAAATCTGAGGGTTTAATGTCACTTTAATCTTTTTCCCACACCAAGTGTCCACGACAAAACTCCCCTCTGGGATGCGCACTCACCAGACCCACGGTGTTTGTAGGCAAAAGAGATGAGAAGCCAATAAGTAGTCCCAGCAGCCGTCACATCAGCATCACATGGATCAGTATTTAGCAAAAATAAAAAATAAAAAACTCCTCATAGTGTAGTCGACATCAACATTTATTTGAAAAAAAGTAGTCACTTACATTTAAAAACGAATAAATCGGCCGCTCACAGGCAGCGTGTGGATATCCTGTACTTCCTGGTTGTTCGTGGTATTGAATTTTTTGATTACATGTTGTTTTGTTAACACTTAATTACGTATTTGATCACCCTATTGGTGACCCCGAGCGCTGCACACCCATCTATATACAATGCCCCACCGATTCTCTATGGGGTTCAGGTCAGGCGAGTTTGCTGGCCAATCAAGCACAGTAATCCCACGGTCATCGAACCAGGTTTTGGTGCTTTTGGCAGTGTGGGCAGGTGCCACTGGAAAATGAAGTCAGCATCCCCATAGAGCTCATCTGCGGAAGGAAGCATGAAGTGCTCCAAAATCTCCTGGTAGACGGCTGCGTTGACCCTGGACTTAATGAAGCACAGTGGACCAACACCAGCAGATGACATGGCTCCCCAAATCAACACAGACTGTGGAAACTTCACACTGGACTTCAAGCATCTTGCAGTGTGTGCCTCTCCATTCTTCCTCCATACTCTGGGTCCTTGGTTTCCAAATGAGATGCAAAATTTGCTCTCATCAGAAAAGAGGACTTTGGACCACTGAGCAACAGACCAGGTCTGTTTTTCTTTAGCCCAGGTAAGACGCTTCTGACGTTGTTTGTTGTTCAGGAGTGGCTTGACAAGAGGAATACGACATTTGAAGCCCATGTCCAGGATCCGTCTGTGTGTGGTGGCTCTTGATGCACTGACTCCAGCCTCAGTCCACTCCTTGTGAAAGTCCCCAACACTTTTGAATGGCCTTTTCCTGACAATCCTCTCCAGGCTGCGGTCATCCCTGCTGCTTGTGCACCTTTTTCTTCCACACTTTTCCCTTCCACATAACTTTCTATTAATGTGCTTTGATACAGCACTTTGGGAACATCCAACTTCTTTTCCAATTACCTTTTGAGGCTTTCCCTCGTTATGGAGGGTGTCAATTATGGTTTTCTGCACAACTGTCAGGTCAGCAGTCTTTCCCATGATTGTGATTCCTATTGAACCAGACTGAGAGACCATTTAAAGGCTCAGGAACCCTTTGCAGATGTTATGGCTTAATTAGTTGATTAGAGTGGGACACTTTGAGCCTAGAATATTGCACCTTTTCACAATATTCTAATTTTCTGAGATTGTGGATTTGGGGTTTTCATGAGCTGTAAGCCATAATCATCACAATTATGACAAATCACGGCTTGAATTATCTTGCTTTGCATGTAATGAGTCTATCTCATATAATAGTTTCACCTTTTAAGTTGCATTAGTGAAATAAATTAACTTTTGCACGATATTCTAATTATTCGAGTTTCACCTGTATGTCCTCCCGTGACCCTAAAGAGAACTATGAGGAAAACACTTACCCCATAGTTCTCTTTTAAACCTTGTCACTGACCTGGACAAAATGCATGAGCAGGTGTTACCTTCAGTGAAAACCATATGTCAAAATGATCAGTATGATTTAGTGATATAGGGTTATATACAAATCTCAACATTTCCTTTAAAGATTGAGCTGGGCTATTTCCTGAGCCTCTTGATTGGTCAGGTATTTTTTTGTCATGCATATAGGTTAAAGCTTGAAACCAGATTAATTTTTCTAGTAGGGATTTTAAGAATTATGCTACAGGGTGCATTAAAGACAAATAGGCATGTTGATAAAAGTAAAATGGCATGTGAAATCCTACAAATCCTTCTGCTTGAATTTTAAAAACAGTGCAACCCATGATCGCAAGAAAATCTCTAGGGATGGACACCTTGATTTCAGATGCCAGAGATTCATATGAAAACCTTACCTTTGCAGTGACTTTTTGGTTTATAAAACAGTGGTAGATTAGCTAGATTTAAAGAAAAGCTTTGGCGAGGCAGCTGACATTTCAACCTGCCAATGCAATATCTGTAGGTATAAGAGATACTGCGGGAATCTGTGAAAATATATAGTCTATTCCTGCCAATATGTTCAAATGCTTTCCAGCTGATGACTAGTTATGGGTGGCCAAATCAATTACAGCAGGGGCATTCCCTGCTCTGGCCCACAGCTACACATGACAAAGGGAAAACTGATTGGGTTGGGAAGGGGTGTGTCAGTCCTAGTTTTGCGTGGACTTGGGCAAACTGAGATTTCATCAAGTCCACGCACATCACTACTGATGACCCTTTGTAAATTGATTGTTTAAATAGAATTCCTAGGACCTGGCAGATCTGTATGCGGATTGTGATCTTGTCACATACCTGGTAAGAGAGGAGGCTTCTCTTGCGACTTGTGTCCTTCTGCCCCTGGAGGTGGGGACAGGGAGCAGATGGACAGCGAGGAGCATGAGTGCCACTGATTGGAACCGACACCGTGCAGGAGACATCCTGATGGCGTGTAGTCAGCAAGCCAGAGGTCCACTGAGCAGATAGTGTGGTAGCAGGAACAGGAGACGGGAGCGAGGTCAGGAAAGCCAGAGGTCGGAGCCAGCCGGGCAGAAGAGTACAAAATCAGGAGGCAGAAAGCAAAGTCCAGAAACAGGCCGAGGTCAGGGGCAGGCAGCAATCCAATAGCAAAGTCCAAAACAAACCAGGTCAGGCAGGTCACAGGAATCTTAACAGGAAAAAGCGCACAATAACACAAGCTGAAAAGACCATCAGCAATGGAGCAGGGGCAGGCTCATTTTGATATGTCAAGCATAACCAGGTAACAGCATCACTTTCTGTGCGACGCCCATTGCGCGTGTTTCTGCGCACTTCCAGCCACTATTTTGCCCTTACAGATCTTTAATGACAGGGGTGGATTACTCACAAAATCTTCAGGCGGGTAAAATAATAAACTTGCATGTAGTTCAACTATTTATTAAGTTGCTTGCATTGGGATCCACTCTAAAGCTGAAATTTAGGTACAGTTTTTGGGTATGCAGCACCGGGGACATAACATACCTTTAATGAAGTTTGCTCCATGTTCTAGTGGCTGATGCTTAGTGTAGAAACTTTCCCTCCACTCACGCAGATACTTCCCACAGCTCTGGTCTTCCAGCACTGCAGGGGGCTAGGATCAGCAGCTATGACTGCGAACCATCGAAACCCCTTCCTCGCTCGACCCTTCAGAGAATTCATAGTATTCTTTCCCAGAATGCAAAGTGTTGTTGTGTCTGATGACTAATGTTTGGAGTGAGGAGGAATATACCATCCTATTTAGCTTTAGAATATGAAATGAAAATAGAGAGATTGGATATTAGCACATTTCTTGATGTAATTATTTGTAATTCTTTCCAAGCCAGTCGTTTAAAGCTGAACTCTTGGCCAAAACTTTTGTTGAAATATATTACTTAATATCCACAACTGATATAACTCAACTTGCGTGCACCAAATGCCTAACAAACCCAGGTATTATATTGTGCATAGAGCAGAACTATGAGAGGCATCCAGCAGGCCCACCCACTATAGGCTGTCTGCAGAAAACTACAGGAGGGGTGGATACAAGACCAATCATCCTGCACAAGAAAAAAGCACCAGTGACTGGTCTTTATTACAGGACGCTGCTACACAAAGGAAAAATGTCAGATTGAATTGCTGCACAGATTTGGAAGAATTACACAAACCACACCAAGATTTATACAAGAATACACATGCATCTTGTATTTAGACAATAATTGTTTTTCCCAGAGTTCACTATTAAGCCCATTTGAACCCCCTTATTTTTTTTTACTGTAATGCAGTCAGGCTGCATATACAGTAATAAATATTCCCCTTGTTAATTTTTTATTAGCCAAGCGCTGCAGCAAAGGTTTAAAAAGAACCTTGAGCTGCTAGCACAAAGGGGGGTCAGGCCGCTGTTCTCCCTCACATAAGCTCTCCTGCAGTTTTACAAACCCTACTAAACTGCTTTGATCAACATCGCTCCTGCTCCTTGAGCAGCACTGTTGATCTCTTGCTCCCTGAGCAGCACTATTAATTAGAACAGCGTTCAGGTGGATTTGGGCAAGAAGGAGGGTGGTTGGAGAGCTAGGCTGCTGCTTGGGTCAGGAAGGGGCAATCTGACTCTCCCAGTGCTGTCAGCACAGGGTAAAAAAAATAAAAAAATGAGGCACATGCATTAGTGTTAATGCAACCTGACTGCATTGCTTTAATAAAGCCAGAGGATTCACTTGGACTTTAAAGAGGATCTAAGGTCAAAAAATGATCATAAATATGTATTTCGATACTGAATGTATTATCACACTCCTAATAACCATATTGATCTATAGGTTTGTAAACTTACTTTTTGAAGATGCCAATAGCATGTGCTTCCCCAATGCAGTGACACACCTGTGCTTCCCCAATGCAGTGAACTACAACTCTATGTCTGAACAATGTAACATTATCAGTGATTGCTGGCAGCAATGCATGATGGTATATGTGGTCTTGAGAAATTGAGATTGCGTCACATCAAGCAGTAGGGAAATAGATGCAAAGCACACTGGGAATCCAAGAAGCTGTTGAAAGTGATGGACAGACTGAAGGCAGCACTCACTACATCCATTTTTCTTTTTTCAAGTGAGCTTTGATTGCAATATGAAAAACAACTCTAGTATGTATTCCTATTACAACGCTGATGTTATGACAGCAGCTCGCGAGCTGAAGTGGATCCCGACAATTGTGCCAGGATCTGCCCAGCTGCATTACTGACAGCTGGCTCTGCCTATCTAGAGGCAGAGCCAGCTGTACCCGCCCCCTCCCCCGTCCGTTCCGCCAGTCAGCGTTGGCGGATCGGAGCGGGGGGAATCCAGCCCCTCCCCTGTCACGGCAGAGTGCCGTGACAGGATCGAGAGGTGAGCGAACGCCGGTATGTGTTCGCTCACCTCCCGATCTACTGAGCCGACCTGTGACAGTCTCATTGTCACAGGTCGGCTAGAACTATGTGGTGAGTGAAAAGCACTCACCTCATACTTCTCCTTTAACAACATTTGTATGAATACATAGCTGGAGTAAAGTTTTTTTTTTAACTGGAGTTAAACTTTAATTCAGAATATATTGCAGTGAGGGAGAGTTCAATGAATGTCTGTCAATAGTGTCACTTTTCGTTCAAGGACGTTTGCAAGAAAACTATTTCAACTAAAGGAATGCTATTGCTTCAAAAGGTTGTAATGTATAATAATCCTTTACTTAATAATTGCTTTTTTAATTCCATCAACCTTTGCTATGTTTACTCCAGACCAGGAGAGATACTTCTAAAAAGGGGAAGACCATAAGGTTCAATCTCCATGCAAATGAAAAGGCATTCCCACACTATACTGATTCATTTAAAGTGACATTAAGGGCAAAAGTCCCCCCCACAGTGCTAATGTAAGGATTTACCTTAAATCATGACTCTTAATCCGATCATCTTCTTCTTTCCTGTAGTTTTTAGCTGTCCCTCCAGCCCTGGTGCCGGTCTCCAATCCATCGCTGCTCCATAGACTTACCTTGTGTCTCTCCTCGCTTCCTGGCCGAAAATCAGAACTGCGCATGCGCCCGCCCCAAGATCCTTTGCGGCCGCCCGATAAATTTTCAGATGTTCGGACGGCAGCACGGGGCGGAGACAAAGGTAATCGTTTTGCATATATCTACTGCTTTCTAGCAATAGATACATGCAAAAACATGCTAGGGTTTAATAACCCTTTAATGCTTTAACTAGAAACCCCAGTAATATACAGTACATTACAAAGATTTTGGCGAACTTCATTGCAGGTATCCTGATACTGTCTTATAGGTACAGAGACAGACCATTGCAGTTACGTCCTTGAAGTGATAATAAAGTCAAAATTATTTTAAGCTATTCCAAATGCTGATAAAATAACTTACAATGGATGGTGCTTCTTGATGTTTAAAGGTTTTAGTTTCCTGCAAAATCAGCTGGTCCCCTGAGCACTGGTCCTGATATCCTGTTTAAGGGTGGCTCCTTTCTCTTACAGGGTCCTATGGAGCCACCCTTGTGTCTGCTAGTAAGCTGTGTGTGTCTCCTCAATCACACAGATACAGCAAGGCCACTCCCCTGCTCCTCCTTTCTCTTTTCTTCTAGTAGCTGGAAAGCTACTGGAGACTGTTCTGTCCCTTGTGATCTTGTACTGGACATGAAGTTCAGAGAAGCCGAGCTGAGAGAGCTGGAGCCAGCTGTTTGGAAACATGATGACTTTAAGTGCTTGGGCAAAAATTTTAAGAAATACTTTGCTGGACAATGTAATGTATATTTGTTTGATCTGGATTCGTTATTGAGCTGAGTTTGAGCATTTAATACGACTTTAAACAGACTGTTAGGAAGCAGGGTCTGTCTGCTATAATCACAAGATCATTTCCAGTGCTGTGAGAAGAGAGAGCCTGCATCTTAGCATCCCTGTAGTTGCTCTAAATCCTTTATCAGTATTTAAAAATGAAAGGTCTTACAGCAAAAACAGGACACTGCAGGACAGTGCCCTGTGCGGACTTCTTGGAAAGGCAGCAAGCCAAACACGATAGAAAGAATGTGATTTACAGGGGGGGAGATCTGCACACAACATGTAATCAAAGTTGCCATGCTTACAAAGAGATTACATTTGAATTAGTTCTGAAACACTGGAGGATGGTGGATCTGCTCCATACTGCCATTGACGGGCAGCATATTATGTGATAGTCTCTATGCATTATAACTTGCAGAGAATGTATGAAGCCATAACAGTAAAAACAACACATCAATGTGACTAAATTGCAGAAATGTTTTTGAAAATAACAAATAATAGGTAATTAAATAAGCTAGTAGAGAAATGGAGTTGGATGAGACCAAGAGCATTTACAAGTTAGAAACATTTGAAGGGCAACGGGGGAGGATATAGCTCTAAATGAGACCAGCTTTCTAGATCTGTAGACTAGTGGTCTTACTTTAAAAGTTTCTCTAGATATCTGCATGCCCAATACCCAGCAGAGCAAGCCAGATGTTGAACAGGAATCATATGACTGGGTCATGGATGTGAGTTTACATACCATTCACCCACCCAAACTACTGATTGTGTTTTTCCAGCTCTGAAAGTCAGTATACCTCTCCAACAATTTAAAGTATATGTCCACATTTAAGTTTTGGATAACATGAAGGAGGATATCAGGTTTTGATCGGTATCCTGTGCTCCATTAAAGGAGAACTATGGGGTCAGGGCTTTTCCCCATAGTTCTCCTAAGGGTAACGGGAGGACACAAACTAGCGTTCCTCCCGTCACCCAAAGCTCAGTATACTGCTAGCTACAGCTCGCGGTATACGGAGACGCTGCAGCTGGAACGGATCCGGACAATTATGTCTGGATCCACCCAGCTGCGTGAGGGACAACTGGCTCTGCCTATCTAGAGGCAGAGCCAGCAGTACCCGCCCCCTCCCTCGTCCGTTCCGCCAGTCAGCGCTGGAGGATCGGACAGGGGTGGGGGGAATCCAGTCCCTCCCCTGTCAGAGCTCTCTGCCGGCACAGGATCGAGAAGTGAGCGAGCGCCGGTATGTGTTTGCTCACTACCCGATCTACTGTGCCGACCTGTGACAGTTTAATTGTCACAGGTCGGCTCAGATTATGAGGCTGAGTGAAAATCACTCACCTCATAACTCTCCTTTAAAGAGTTTGGCTGGCCACACACTTTAAGATTTTATATTCATGTCTCCTGCTGGGAGAGGACAGCTCATTGTACTACTAAATAATTTTCACTGCTGTAGTATGCAATTCATCATTATATATGAGCTCAAGTTAAAATTATCATTAACCTAGTGTATACAGCATGAATGTGTATATATTGGCAGTAACATTCTTTTTTGTGTTGACACAACTTCTGCAATCATTGTTGAAGCATGCTGGGTGGTGTTGCTAATAGTACAGATGAGCAGATAAGATAAAAAGGCTCCACCCTATTGAGAACACCAAGGTCAAGTTTAGGCAGATAAGCCCCGAGTTCCTTAAGTGGCGCCAAATTGCAATTTCTTTTTAACTGAAAGCTCTAAAGCTTCTCAGATACAGTCAAAATGTTGCATAGCTGAAATTAATTTGTTACAATAAGTTACAAAAAAGAAAAAGATTATAAAGCCAAAGCATATTAAATATAGTGGTACATTCACCTTTGGGTGTGAGGACTAAAACACATTGGCTTTAAAGCATTACAAGACATCATTAAAGTATATCTTTCACCAAAACTTTTGAATTTTTTAAATTTTGGATAGAGCAAGAAAAAGTTAAAACCCCGGACAATTTTTTTCCCCGCTGTGTCCCATTTATGGGATGTGTCCAACTGAGAGAGCAAGGGGAAACGCACACCATGTACAATATTTGCTATTTACATTAGTCAACCTTTCTTGTGAGATCAACACTCCAAAGTAATGCCTACTGGTTAGCTCATTGTCAGTGCCAAAATAAACCTATCATGGACTTGGGCAATACTCAAGCATGCTCTGTAAAGTAATTGTGTCTGATGACTTTCTAAAAAGTCGACAATTTTCTTCAAACTTCAAAGTACTATTAGTATGATATGCAATAAATAATAGCATTTCTCTAGATCAGGGGTCTCAAAGTACCGGCCCGCAAGCCGGTACTCTGTTGCCTGCAGGCAGCTGACAAGTCGGGCACACGGTCACGGACTGCGTGCACTACTTGCGGGAGCAGCTACACGGTCTGCATCTCTGTCGGATGCAGACCGCAGAGCTGCTCCTGTCAGCACCAGCCGGAGCTCTGTCAGTTTTGAGCTCTGGCCGAATGATGGATGATTAGTAAGGTCTGCACTAGACCTTACTAATCACCACTAGATCACCAGGGAATGATGATGTGCCTCCTCCCTGCCTGCAGAGATGCAAGCAGGTGAGGGGGCTTGGAAGGAAAGGAGGGAGGTAGCGGAGTGTATTATGTGTGCCTGGGGGCTTGGGAGGAAGGGGGAAGGTTTAATATGTGTTCTGGGGGCTTTTTGGATACACAATTGGGTATCCAGGGATAGTGATTGATTCCTAACTGCATGTAATCGTATCACATATGATTACATGCAGTGTGCCGGCTTTTACATGCAGCAGCTGTCACCTGATCATTAACTTGAATCGGTGACAGTTGCCGCTTGTAACATGTGCATACATTAAAACTGGTACCGTATATAGTAGCGGCCCCCACAGGACTAAAAAATGTGTCCAGTGGCCCCCGACTAAATTGAGTTTGAGACCCCTTCTCTAGATGAATGAAAAATAGAACACACCTATCAGGCAAGCTTTACTCTCCTAAATCTAAAAGTCATACATTCATAAAAAATCATTAAATTCATAAAAATATTCATACATTCATAAAAAGTAATAAATCATTGCTTTTGAGTGGGGTCCCTTAGAGACACTGGACCTTGTGTTAGTGCCAATATAGCCCCTGTTATAATTCAGGGTACCCTGAATACATTGCATTTAAGTGCCTATAGTGTACAATATTTAAGCGAATGAGGGCTATATTTAACTCATATCAATAAAACCATTTTGTCCGGTATAGTGTTTCTCTAAAAGTGTACAATATCATTACTTTAGCTCAGAGTTTTTCTTAGTTTGTCTTGCTTCACTGTTGATGTGTTTGGTCCAGTGCACTTCTCGCCTAACAACTGTCTATGAAGGCCTTTGACAGGTGTCCCTCAGCCTTTGCCCCTCTCCTGACCTATTGCCTATAATTAGACCCATAATGAAGGATCAGCTGTCTGCCCCCCCCATTTCGTCTTCCCATAGCAACTTCTCACTCATACAGTTATTCATTAACACTTTTGCTGCCAAGCCAAGTTAAGCCATATGAGGGATCATGAAGGCAATGAATGTAATATGCAATGTTAACCACTTCTGGGCCACAATGTCTATAGACAGCGGCCCGCAGAAGTGGGTAAAACAAGGACACAACTGCTGCAGCAGCCATGTTCTTGGTGTCGTTTTTAACAGCAGACGATTGCTGTTAATGTAAAAGTGACCCGGCGTCTGTACAGCCCCCGGATCGTTTGTACCATGTGGTGCCCCCCCTGTCGCGGCCGCCGTTAGCTTCCCCGTGCGGCGCCCGGGAGAGGTTCGGCGGGTCTCCCCGTAATGATCAGAGAGAGATTCAGCGGCTTCCAGCCGCTGATCTCTGCTCCGATCACTGGACCCAGAAGTGATGTGTATTACACTCGTTACAGTCTCCGGCTCTTAGCCCTCGTTCACACTTGAACGTTTTGTAGCGCGTTCTACGCTCGACGAACGCTCTACAAAACGCTCAAACATCTAAATCCCATTGTATTCAATGGGTCTGGTTCACACCTTGGCGTATTTCAGCCCGTCCCTAACGTGCTACAAAACGGCCCACGCCTGAAAAGGTACATGTACTACTTTGGGCCGTTTTTGTTGCGCGTTTCCATTGGGATACAGCCAAGTATCGCGGTAAAAAAAACGTGCGACAGGTGCGCATATGCAATACGCCTAGGTGTGAACCAGGACTTAGAGCCAGGAGATGAAGCTGGGAAAGCAGATCTATGCTTCCTCAGCTTCTTTGGGGTCCCCAGGTGACATTCTGAAAGACCCCTGATGTCTCCATAAAGAGGACCTGTCACACACTATCTGCTATTACATAGGGGTGCTTGTTAGCCCCCTATGTGATAGCAATAGGCTTAGTGTAAAAAAAAGTGTTTAAAAATTATAAAAATGAAAGTAACATATAAGAAAAATAAAAAAAAATGTTTTTTAGAGTCCCCCGCCCCCCACGTGCACGCACCTAAACACGGAAACAGGCGTCGGTGCGTCTACATGCGAAAACAACAATTGCGCTACACATGTTACATATTGCCACGAACCTGGGACTGAGAGAAATAATTCTAGGGCCATCAATCACTGTTAGCACTAAACGAATGAGCGGTAAAAGCATTAAAAATGTTCCCTATGGGAAATTTGGGGTATTTACTTTTTTTGCGGCTTCACGTGCAAACGCAATTTTAAGGTTTGACATGTTTGGTAGCTATTTACGCGACGTGACCCCGTCTTTCATATTTTACCAAAAAAATGGGTATTATATTATGTTTCTGTGCACTAAATTTTAATTTAGTTTATTTTTTTTAACCGTGCGACATAAAAAATGGCAACTAGCATTTTATTATTCTACAGGGCCTCTGCTTTCAGAACATATATTGTTTGGGGGTTTGAAGCTGTTTGCTAGCCAAAAATGTATATTTTATCATGTGTGCACAAATAGTAAGAAATTGCTCTGGACATCAAGTGGTTAATATTCAGGCCTGCAGTTGTTGAAAGACCTTTGCCTATGTTGGCAAAACTTTACTCGGCTGCAAATTTGTTTTTTCTTTTGTATACAATTCCTTATTTTGTAAATATAAACAAAGCAATTATTTTTTCACAATGAGAATACACTTATTAAATTTATATATAGTGTAGATAACTGTGCAGAAGGAAAAGTCTATAGTCACAAGGATGGCACAGTTAGGACCTGTGTAGACAGGCTTTGACCTTGCGTTGAATCAATGGAATGAGCTTGACATCATTCTGCTTCTGGGCTCATTCAGAATTAATTTACATGTACATTTAACCTGCAGTTGACCTCCTTCTGACCTGCATTTGACATTCTTTAAGCGGGTTTTGTATTGCCATAGACTTGTATGGGAATGCAAAACCCAATTGACGCAAACATAAGCCCACTGACACAGGCCCTAAAGATGACCATCACCCTGCAATAGTATATAAAAATAAGTCTTATTATACAAAAATAGTCTTCCTGCCATAAGACAACGGCGATGCACTCAGGTAGAGAAATTCAATGATTTGTAGCTCTGATATTAAATTCCTTCTATTGTCTTTTCTCTTGTGAAGGTGCTGTGGCCCTCTCCCGACACAGTCCAGTAGCCTCCTGGCTATGTGCAATGCTTTACTGCTTTGGCAGCTACATTCTTGCAGATGTCTTACTTGGTGATTCACCCATCCACTACTTCAGCAATAATTCCAATATACTTCTAGCTTCAGCTGTTTGGTAAGTTCATCTATGGTTGTAACATTGTAAATTACTTTGCGATGCTGATTCTTTTTATCTGTTAGTATATTGAAAGCTTCACTGGCACAAGACATTTAGGCCAAGTAAAACCTGTCCAAGATATTAACCATTGATCTGTCAATCAATATACTGTATGGATTGGTATAATGATGATATATCCCTTTGGTAACATTATGTCTGTACTAGGGATGAGCAAATGTGCTCAGGTTTGGGCATGGCCTGTTCGCTGAACCTATCGTAAATCTCAAAAATTGCAAACTTCTGAACCCCATTAAAGTTAATGGTGGGCAAATCCTAAAATCAATTGTGTCCATTTTCAAGGCTTGTAGGGAAGGGGCACGGGGGGTGGGGCACTGCCCTGGAGGACATGTGACAATGCAAAAATTGTGACAATGCAAGAATACAAGGGATGCACCAATACAAGTTCAGATACCAGTACTGATATTTGCCATTTTAATGAGAACTACCAGGGTTGCAGCGGTTGCAGCTGGGACCTGGCTCTGGCTCTCCACCACGGTCCTGAAATCAATAGTCTGTATTGTTTTAGAAAAACTGTCACATGACAATAAACAAAAATGTATCAGTACTTGTATCTGTGAGTACTCGGGCAAGTATCAGTACTTGTACTTGGAAAACTGGTATCGGTGCAACCCTTTATGTATATTTATAAAAACAAAATCATACAATAAAACGGAGATGTACAAATCCCAAGAGCTCCGTGTGCTCCTTACAAATGACAGCTGCCTCCTAACTTTTGAGTTTCTCTCTAGTCTAGTCTTAAGAGCTGGAAACGTATCTGTACTTGTACTTGTACCGAGTACAGTACTTGGTATTGGTGCATCTCTAAAAAATACATATTAAAATACCATTCAGTTGGGAGAGGTTCATCCTTTTAATGCAGCTTCAAGGGTGACATTACAGAAATCCTTAAAATGCTTGGGAGGTGTGACTTATACACATCTTTTTACGCGTTATTTACATATTTATTACATTTACGTATTTACAAAATGCTAATATAATCTATTAGAACATTCCTGGCCTTTTTCTTCCTGTTCTAGGGCACAACGCAGTAACATATTTTGGGCCTATTTATGCCCCCTTTTGCTCCACCTACTCTTCAAGGGTGCATATTATCTATTTCTTATGGACTACTAATGTGGTCTTCTGCATAGCATAGCAGCCACTGTTTTAAAGTGCTTTTTATGATACCTTTTCCTCCTCCTCCTCTTTAAGGGCACACGTTTGAACCATTTGCTAATGCGTCCTTCTCCTCCTCCTCTTCATCTAATCCCTATATCCCACTAAATGGCTATGAGGAGTCAGAGGAATTTAGCATGCTATCACCAGGACTGGTCCACAGACCTCTGGTGAGAAGAAGGAATGTTGGGGTGCTGGCAGTAAGGAGGAGTGTTGGGGTGCCAACATTGAGGAGGAAAAAACTTAGATTCAGTGAGGGCATTTAACCCCTCTACAATCCAATAGTTCAGGGATCTATGCCACCATCCAAGAGGGAGCACAAAGTGCCCCACTTGAAGGTGGCGTGGCAAAGAACCACTAGAAATAGAGAGTAGAGATCGGAATGTCTGTAATGTCAAAAAGTTTTATTTCTGCAGTGCAGACAGAACCAGATAAGCACATCTTTTTCAAAAAGTGAGATGCCAACAGTCTCTGAAACAAAGGTAGAGAGGGTAGAAACCAGTGACGTGCGGTATCTCCTGTTCTGGGTGAGGCATTCCCCAGCATCGCCCCCAGCACACCCCGCCACTCCCCCGCCTGCCGATGCCCCGCCCCCAAGCTAGTGTAAAGGAGGAGACAGGGAGGAGCCTCCCTGTCCCTCACTTGCTCGTCACTGCTGAGGCATCAAGATTGATGGCCTCAGTGGGTTTTTTTCTTTTTTTGATTGGACAGCTTGGACCAATGGCGCTTTTCCATTGGTCCAAACCATCCACAGAGCTCACGCCTCTAACAAAGAGTAGAGGCCGTGACAGCTGTGGCTTCAATAGTTAGGTTACACAAGCCTGCTGCTGTGTAACCTAACTACCTGTCAAAAGTAATTAACAGGCAGCGCTCCGTCCATGACAGGTTACACAGTGGTGAGGCTTTGCCTGCTGTGTATCCTGTTACAAGCCACTCTGAATGGAGAAAGAGCTGTCAGCTTCAGACTTGAAGCTGACAGCTTTTTCCTCCATAATTCAGGGTGAGGCTCTGCTTCACTTGCCTCCCCTGACTGCATGTCCCTGGTAGAAACATGACCATTAATAGTGATGAGAGTCAAACACGGGTCCAGACCCACCTATTTTCCCACCCGCCAACAGTATTGTTTCATCATAAGACCTCTCTGCCCTCCTCAAGCAAAGATGGTGGGCAGGGACAGTAACGCTGTAGCTATAAATAAAATGCGTACAAGCGATTACAGTCACAAACTACTGACTGTCTAGGCTGTACCACTGGCAAATGGTGGCCCAGCATGTGTTTGAGGTACTAGCCCTGCTACACATGTTATGTCAGAGAGGGCCTTCACTGCAGTGGGGTAGATTAGTGGCTACAAAGTGTTTTTAGAACAGAGTGTTTTTGGACTGATGTTCAAAATTTGAATACACAGCTTTTGGGCCTGTACATTGCAAGAACTACCCCTAGCTAATAATGACCATCTGACATATCCTGTAGGCTTGTGTGCAGATAAGGGGTGGACAGCGGTCACCTCACCAGCCCTCAAATGGATGTTTCAGATCTGTCAGCCTCAAAATTATTAGGGTCATCCCAAATTGGAGACACCAGACTGTCTGCTGCAACACTCATTTCCTTAAGGTCAGAGAGATTATGTTTTATCCCCAAAATAATTGAAAATAGTTGTAGGGACATGAAACGTATGCCTCCTGCTATGTGCAGATACAAAATTGTTATATTTTGGTTACACAGAACTCTCTCGGGACCAATTAACAGTTATAAGGGGCCTGCTCGTTTTGTGATTTGGCAGTCATGTTGGAAATCCTGACCCAGTCATTAGAACTGGATGGTCCATATAACCCATGGCCACTTTAGCAGACCAGGACCTTTCCTCCCAGCAGTATAGGCTACACCTCAAAAGGTGATTGGTCAAAAGGGATAAGTAGTCGGCAAAAATTAACATTATATTAATCTGGGAGAGTGTATTTAAAGACATGGCATTGATGCAATTTCAGCGTTTTCCTGCCAGCAGGATAAAATAATCTTTCGTAGCAAATAGCCACATTTCTGTCCCATTTATTTCTTGTATTTTTCTAATCTTTGCTTTTGTACATACTTCTATTTACTGCCATTCTAGGGATATTAAATTAATAGGTGGCTTTTGTGTACTAAAATAAGAATTCATTAGTGCATTGGTTATCAGTGTCTGTACGCATGATGTAGGTTCGTTCTTAATCTGTATGAAATTACATTGCATGACTGCGGATTGCATGAAGATTATTGTGTGGAAGCCATTGTATCTGCCAGACAGAGATCTGTGTTTGAGTATGTGCATGCCTAGCAGACCAGTCATCTGACAAACTGCAGGTGGTGGCAAGTTACCATAAACTGTGTGTTTGCTGTGTGTTGCTGTGGGCAGTGGGAAAAGTGACCATGCAAGCATTCAAGCTGCAGAATAGCTGGAGTAAGCGCAGTAGTGTGTGGTAATCACTTGGCTGCTCCACGGCCCTTAGCATACACCAGATTGTATGCCAGATTGGTATCTGCCTGTGTGTGCTCAAACAGCAAAATTTGGATAAGTCTCCCTCCAGTGGTGGCAATGGGTATTGCAGGCTGTGAAAGCTTTCACAGCACTGTTTTTTCTTTCCATAGCAACCTCTCTCCCCGCTCTCCCTCACTATACATGGATTGTGCTCCAGTCAGCGAGTCATCGAGGGCGGGCTCCCTTGACAATGAGAATACAGTATCAGTATTTCAGTATTGGCCAGCCACACAATAACATCCTATTTCTTGTTAGGTTCAGTTCATACCATTCAAGTTCTCACAGCAAGGCAAGCAAAGTTGTTCTCCCTTTTCAGTTTCACTAGAGTCTTGTTTCTCTCCCTCCGTTTACTTTCTATTTGTTACCAAAGCCAGCTACTGTAATTTTCAGTGACATTTAGGCCCACAAACAGCTTAATAAAATAGAAGATGAGGAGCAATGATTCTGGAAGTTTTAATTCTACTTTGTCTTAGACCTGGTTCACACCTAGGTGATTGCGGTTTTAAAGGAGAACTACGGGGTAAGTGTTTTTCCCCATAATTCTCCCAAGGGTCACGGGTGAACATAAACTAGCGTCCTCCCGTGACCCTACTGCTCACAGTATACTGAGACCACCGCAGCCGGGACGGACCCCGACATTACTGTCGAGATCCACCCAGCTGGCTCTGCCTGTTTAGAGTCAGAGCCAGCTGTACCCGCCCCCTCCCCGTCCATTCCTCCAGTCATTGCTGGAGGATCGGAGCGGGGAGGTGGGAATCCCTGCAGGGAGCCGTGAGTGACAGTCACAGCTCTCTGCAGGGACATGATCGAGAAGTGACTGAGCGACGGTATGCATTCGCTCACTTCCCGTTCTATTGAGCCGACATGTGACAGTTTCGTTGTCACACGTCGGCTCGAACTATGAGGTAGAGTGAAAATCACTCACCTCATAGTTCTCCTTTAACCACTTCAAGACTGCGGTGTTTAGACCCCCTTCCTGGCCAGGCCATTTTTCAGTATTCAGCGCTGTGGTACTTTGACTGACATTTATTCCATCATGTAATGCTGTACTGAAATGAATTTTATAACATTTTTGGGGGACAGATAGAGCTTTCTTTTGGTGGTATTTAATCACCACTACGGGTTTTATTTTTTATTATATTAAGGAAAAATTAATGAAAATTTTGAAAAAAAAAGTTTTTTTAAAACTTTGTTAGGAAACATTTATTATTACCCAGTTTTTTGGTAAAATATAAAAGACGGGGTCACGTCGGGTAAATAGACACAAAACATGTCAAGCTTTAAAATTATGCGCACCCGCGAAATCGCAGAAAACTACCATACCCAAAATTTGCCATAGACACACGCTTTAAAAGCTTTTACAGCTCATCAGTTTAGTGTTATCAGTGATTGATGGTCCTAGAATGATTGCTCTCACTGTGACGTTTGCGGCGATATGTAACATGTGCGGGGTAATTGGCGCAATCCTCGTCTTTGCACGTATGCGTCCCCGACGCATGTTTGCATGCGTGTATGTATGGATGGGAACTTTAAAAAACATTTTTTTAAATTCTTTTTTATGTGTAACTTTAAATTTTTGGGGAGGGAAACTTTGATTTTTTCTCTCACTAAACTTTATTGCTATCACAGCAATATGTGATAGCAAAATATGTGACAGGTCCTCTTTATGGAGACATCAGGGGTCTCCAAGACCCCTAATGTCACCTAGGACCCCCCAAAAGAAGCTGATGAAGCACAGATCTGCTCCATCAGCTTCTTTCCAGCTTCTGAAACTGGAGAGTGACACGAGAATGCGGAAGTGATGTAATATACAACACTTCCACATTCTTGCAGCGGAGAGGGGACCGGAGGGAGTTTGTGTACCGATCTCCCTCTGATCCCCTGTGACACAGGCACCATGCTGGTTCCGGGCTCGCACCGGGCACAGTGGAGCCCGGGACCAGCGGGACAACGGCGGGAGGGGGACACACTCACCGATCGTTAACATACAAGCGATCTGCCGGCTATAGAGCCGGCGGATCGCTTGTATGTTAACAGGCATCGCTGCCTATTTTTAAATATTGGGCGTTTCCCGCTCGTGCGCGCCCAGCGGTGTGCGCGAGGGGGCGTGTCTGAGCGGACGTCTAAAGATGCCCGCTCAGATCTAGAGAGCTAGATCTGGTAGTTAAGCTGTTTTCACTCATTTGTCGCGCTTTTCTTTGCTGCGATTTTGCATTGTCAATACATAGGGATGTCTATAGGACTAAAACTGCGCAGCATCCACCTGAAAATAGCTCCTGCATCTTTTTATGCGACAGGCAATATCGTACACGCTACGACTCACTAAGGTGTGAATTGTCGCCATTGACTTGTATGGGTTTTGTGTTTTGCGCGTTATCGTCGATAAAATGCCTAGGTGTGAACCAGGCCTTAGTCTCTGCTTCGGCCTCTTTCTAAGGTGCACCTGCACAGGCATGTCTGTGTTGCATTACTAACTGGTTAACTAAGTTGTGTTTTTTGTTACTGCAGGTACTTGATGTTTTTCTGTCCACTGAGCCTGTTCTACAAGTTGGTTAGCTTCCTGCCAATTAAACTAGTCCTTGTTGGGATGAAGGAGGTAGTCCGGGTGCGCAAAATTGCCATTGGAATCCACCATGCACACCACCATTACCATCATGGTTGGCTTATTATGGTACTCATCGGATGGGTAAAAGGTGAGCTAATAAATAAACTAAAAAGCCTTTATAAAAGCAAATGTTATGCTGGTATCCGGCCTATATTGACAAATGTACATGCATAGTTGACAATATTTGAAGGAGCACAATGTTAATCGGGTGATATACCAAATGCTGTTATCTATACCTAGTTGAAAAATGTCACATAGGGTTTGTGAACACAAGCACCAGGATATACGTGATTCTGTTATCTCTGAGCCAGCTTTTTAATCCAGGGACAATATACTAATATTGATATTATGGTGCCTGAACAAATATAGTGCTGGCCGTATGGAGAAAAAAAAAGCAGATAAAGGCTTTGCCAAAGAAGTGGTATTGTTGGAACTTCTTGCACAACCTCACAGAGAAACACAAGCAAACGGTCTGATATGCATGCTGCTCATGGCTTGGCTAAAACAGGAAGGAAGCCACAGCTTTATTCTCTGCCTTATTCAATAAAACAGAGCATATACCACAGATATAACAGAACTTATAAACACTGCCATCTACTGACCAAAAGTGTATACAGCAGGAGTTATTGCAATTGATACAATAATGTGTACTCTAACAGGTATGATCTCTACAAGGTAGTAAATGCATGTTAGTGTTTACAGTTTACACAATGCTTAGCATGCATGCACTTAACATGAAAAAATATATCTGTTGCTAGGTCCTCTTTAAAAGCAAAAAAATTCTGATGAGACAGTAATAATTTAAAAGTGAACTAAAGCCAAACCTTTTTTTGGCTTTAGTTCACTTTTGGGTCACAGGAATATATTTACTGATGTCCTCCTTTGACCCAAACTCAGCATCTAGCAGCTACTACTGTATACAGACAGTGCAGAGCCATGCTGCATCCAGGAAGGATCCCAACAATATTGTCGGGTTCTAGCCCACTGCCTCTCTAGAGCCAAAGCCAGCCATGCTTACCCCCTCCCCTGCCTGTCCCTCTAATGAGCGGTGGAAGAACAGGGAGAGGGGAGGGGCCGAGCAATTGGGTTTGTGGCTCTCGAGCTATAGAGCGGACGTGTGACAGCTGCAGTGTCACATCCCGGTTCAAAGTATTGGGAAGAGTACATTTTACTCTCCAAATAGTTCTTCTTTAAGTTACCATTTCACAAAACTGACAAAATCAGGACAATTATTGTTGCAAAACTACTTTATACCTGCGAATGGGGCCGGATCAAAAGGTCTCACAAATTCCTCCATGAGACTCATGCAATCTGCTGCAGGCGGGAGGCGCTGTATGATCCAATGATAGCTGCTACAGCCCATAGCTGTTTGCGGGTGGTAGCAGCTAAGGATGGGCTGCATGTTATATATACAGAAGTCTGATTATATATATATTTATTCCGGGTACTGCCCTGGGGGACATGTATCAATGAAAAAAACACTTTTAAAAAATACAATTTTTAAAGGAGCAGTTATTTAACATCACTTAAAATGAAACATTAAAAATAAAAAATTCCTTTATATATGGTGCCTGGGGGGTCCCCTTTTACTGACCGTAAAGTGGGGCATCTGTATGATGTATAGAACCTGCTGAAGCAAAAATGACATTTATATACATTTTATTGATATTTATATAGAACTCTAATATATACAGAAGTCTGAGATATATATATAGATGCGCCACTTTAAAAATTTTATTTTTTAAAAGTGTTTTTTTCATTGATACATGTCCCCCAGGGCAGTGCCCGGATCCCCATACACTTGTTATGGCCAATTAATTGCATATAAGGCTTCAAAATGGGGACATTTAATTTTCTGAGTTCTACACCCATAGACTTGCATTGAGTTCTAAGTTCGAATTAGAACTTTTTCCATGTTCGAAAGTTCGAGTTAGAACCGAACACGGGGGTGTTCGGCTCATCCCTAGTAGCAGCTATCAATGGATTACACAGCGACTCCCATCCACAGCAGATTGCATGCTCTGCAATCGGGCCCCATTCGCAAGTGTGAATGAGACCTTACTGTACATCTCTACTGAAAAGCTCTAAACTAAAGGTGCATCACTATGGCATGTGTAAACTAGCTATGTTTTTTTCTACTTGTTTAACCAGGTAAAACAACATTTTCAAAAATATATTCACTATGATGTCTTGGAACTTATGAAACTGTAATTTCGCCTTGCACCACTAGATGTCTCTCTAGTCAGATAATTCAAAGGGCATTGTAACACAGGTACACAATGTCATGCATATCTTCAAAACCTGTCAACAGTCTTTTATGAGACATGGGCAGTTTTGTAACAAAGATGGATGCCCAGGGTCCAGTATCACACTAGAAAAATTTAAAGAATGAATGCAGTTGAAGGCTAGGCAAGAGGCAGATACATGAATCTGTTTTTAATATTCCTGTAATAATAATTTTTTTGCTATGGCAGAATTGCCTGTGTGAAGCTGTAGATATGTGCAATAATAAAAAATGGAGCTAATAGTAGAAATGGGGCGTAGTCTGCATTTGGAGGGAAGGAGGGGGGCAGTCTTAAAACAATCCTTTTTTCTCAAACCTTAAAGTTAAACTCTGGTTACAAAAACGTACATTTAAATGTATTCTTTGAGAGCCACAAAGGTTATAAATCCACTTTATATGTACCAAATGCCTTTAAGAATGCAGATACTACCTTGTAAATGTAGCAGTGACATTATATCTGTGCTGCATAATCTGTGCAGGTAGCAAATATATAGGAGCCGGTACCCAGCAGACCCCACTCACCTGCCTGCAGAACACTAGAAGATCACCCTGCACAAGAAGAGAGCAGCAGTGACTGGTCTTTATTACAAGGAGTCCTTACACAGAGGCAAAGCGCAGGAGATGTTTCATGCTGAATTACTGCATGGAAAAATACACAAAGGGTACCAAGGTTCATGTAAGAATACACATCTCTTGTATTCAAACAAAATTTGCTTAGCCCACACTTTAGATTTAATTGCTCTTCTCGTAGATAATTTTTCTTAGCAAGGCTTCATTATATGGGGTCAGGTCTTTCAGGTAATGCTGGTTATACGCAAACAGATAACACCAACAAAGATAGCCATGTTTTCCTTCAAGCTCCTGTATTGTTATTATCCAGGCAGTCCTGAATTTACAGGGAAAATTAAGTTTCACAGTGTAATAATATTGAAGGATCTGCACCTATCATAGTATTGCTGTAAACCATTGCTGGACTCCTGTCCTATCATTATTCACAGTGCTTACATGTCTGCAATCTGACAAATGAAACAAAAATCGTTTTCACAGTGAACCATAGTATTTTTGGCTGTGCTGTAGCAGTAGATTTTACCGCCAGCAGGAGCAGCAGGTGAAATCTGTAACTGCAGTTCTTGGTCCTAGCAGAATTTAGCAGGGAGTTACCTTGGTAGTCAGAAACAAACTGCAGTTTATTTGTAATTCCCCTTTATTTACACACAGAGGGATTTTTGTTTTTTCTTATCAAACCTTGGTTGACTATGATATGTAGCACCAACCAGCTGTGAGGGTCTATTAACATCAGCTATGTATATATTATGCAGATTAAAAAAAGTAACACTTCATAGTCTACATTGTTGATTATCTTTTTTGATATAGGGGGGCTTTAAGTGTGTCCCCTGACATCACCAAAGGGCTGCACATAATTTCTGGTGAATGTAACGGTACAAAAAGGTGTTAGAGACTGCAGACATGCATCAGGAGATGGTCAGAGACTTTAGGCATGATACAAAAAGATGGCCAGAGACTACAGACATATTACAGTAGATGGTCAGAGACTTCATGCATGATATAAGAGATGGCCAGAGAGTGCAGGAATGCTACAGGAGATGTTCAAAGACTGCAGACATGGTACAACAGAGGGTCAGGGACTACAGACATTCTACAGTAGATGGTCAGGGACTACAGGCATGATATAACAGATGGCAAGAGACTGCAGGCATGGTACAACCGATGGTCAGAGACTGCAGGCATGGTACAACAGATGGTCAGGGACTAGAGGCATGATACAACAGATGGCAAGAGACTGCAGAAATGCTACAGAAGATGGTCAGAGATTGCAGGCATGGTACAACAGATGGTCAGGGACTAAAGGCATGATACAACAGATGGCAAGAGACTGCAGAAATGCTACAGAAGATGGTCAGAGATTGCAGGCATGGTACAACAGATGGTCAGGGACTAAAGGCATGATACAACAGATGGCAAGAGACTGCAGAAATGCTACAGGAGATGTTCAGAGATTGCAGGCATGGTACAACAGATGGTCAGAGGTTACAGGTATGCTGTAAGAGTTGATGGGTACTAGGGACTTGCTTTACTGGAGACACATAGCATAAGACTGCAAGAGATCACTGCATTTACAGTCCCTTTAAAAAAAAAAAATCAATGCTTTCACATTTGTGCTCCCAACAGTCCCTTTAAAAATTACATTTGCTGTTCCCCAGATCCAGCAAGATCCATTAAACAGAAAAAAATGAATGGACAGCCCCCCACCCAAAAAAATAAAAATAAAGCAATATGAAAAAAACACCAAACCACCTAACTACATCTCAGTCTAAACAGTCTTTCCTACTTTGGCTTGAGTAAGCACCAAAACACAGACTATAGTCTTCAGGGACCCCAAGAGCCACACAGTAAGTTCAAGAAGGCCAAATGAGGTCACCAGGCTGGGCACCAGAGGTCTAAAGCATACATTTACAAACCATCAAACCATGGTGATAAAATAGAATGGTGGGCAGCTACTAAGAAAAATGTTACTAAGCACACGTTTACCTACACAGATTACTGATCAGCTTTCCTATTTTCCTGCAGGTTCTGGAGTAGCGCTGATGTCTAATCTGGAACAGCTCTTGCGTGGTGTTTGGAAGCCTGAGACCAACGAAATTCTTCACATGTCCTTGTGAGTGTATTACTTATGTCTAATGTTATCGCTACAGAGAACCTTTATTAGGAAAGGCTCAAAAGACTTTGTCCAGTAAAACTATAATGTATATATAGTATAATATAATGCATATATGAAAACACACCTTTTTTTTTCTTTTTACATATAGCTGGCTGTGAATTTTCCATAATGCTGACCTTCTATTTATTTGCTATTTGCTTACTTGTAAATATTGGCTATGTTTGCAGAAGGCCTCCACTCCAACTGCTTTTTTGGGTAAAATGTATTGGGGCAAGATAAGTGTAAATTTACTTTAAGTGATATTTAAAAGGTGTTAGTGACGCTAAGTGTACATTTAGTGTAAGTTACAGTTGCTGCGGTGCTGCTAAGACCTATTGTTGTGAAGTTCTTCCAGTGTTCTGCTCCTCCACTGCACATGCTGCTGTTTTTCTTAGTATTCAAAGAGTATCCAAATTAGTGGTATTAGTGATTATTACATGCACCAAGAGCACAGGATGAGTGGTAGAAGCAATCAAAGGAATTTTACTGTACTGGATCTTCACTCTGGGCTGCAATGTACAAACATTCTGCACCATCCCATTCCAACTTAAATCAAATGTTTAAGGGGCCAGTCTCAACTAGCTTTTGATCACTTCAGAACTGCTTCTCTAAACACCCAAGTCTATTGGAATGCAAAAGCAGCTGAAGCAGGTCAACTGCATCTACAATTAATTCTGAAGGCTCTCAGATGCAGTGGCATAACTGTAGCCATAGCAACCCAGGCAGATGCTATGGGGCCTGAGAGTGGAAGGGGGCCCCATTAGCTTGTTGAGGCAAATTAAACATAGGACATGTAAAGATAATACAGTACTGTATCATTAAGGGTTGGAGTGGTTGCAGTTGACGACAACTCTAATCCCCTGTAAAGTCTACAGTGGATAGTCGACTTCAGTTGCACGAGAGCAGTCTTTGGGATCTTGGCATTGCTACTCACAGCTCAAAGGTCGTCAGGGGGGCCCTGCATCATATTGTTGCTTCTGACATCAGTTTAAGAGGCATCTTAAACTGATGTCAGAAGCAAGCTACATTTGTCTATAAAAGCCCGTTGACTCTAGCGCTAAGTATTGTGTTGTTATTTTCCGGATTCCCCTATGTACAGTATGTACTTTAGTTATTATAGACACATGTGCTATATCTGGATAATGGCATAATTCATACAAACCCATGCCTAAATATATCATATTTACAAGGTACTTCATGTATTGGTTTGGATAAAAAAAATAGTAGAAACAGGTATACAAATATTGTATGACCTTATCAGTATGGGCATATAGTATTTCCTACATACTACATACTATAAACATACTGTAGAACACTGTAGCCAGCTGTTGGTCACCTTTATGTAAATTTCATTTGCATGACTCTCTATGTGCAAAATCACTTGTGTATCTGCCCATTGTGGCCTGTATGATCTCATGCTTAGTCTGCATGCCATGTACCACTTTTAGGGCTCTTTTACACCAGCAATGTTTTAAAAAAGATTGTCAACAATACACATTAGTAAAGGTGCAGTAACGTGCACTCACCAGTTTTTTAGTTAGATTTTGCATACATTTTGTGAATGGAAAGGAAAGAAATTTGCATGGTAAGAAGCTACTTGTAGCATTTTGAAACCAATACATTGTGATGAAGACCTTTAAGCAAATCTAAAGGTGCAACCATTTTCTTTCTAGTTTTGAATTATGTACAGGAGGGTTTGGACACATGTCGATTTTTTTATTGCTGTCAGTGTCCCCTATACGTAGATCCATCCTCTTTTCCAGGTGATCATTCTCAGCAAGATTAAAGTGATGGTAAATCCAAACGTTTACAGTTGCCACCAGAGCAGGAGCTGTGGGAAAATCTTCTAATGGGGACACACCTTTAGTGGCTACAGCTGTCTAAAGCTGGCCATATACCTGTCCATTTCTGTTGTTCAACCCGCGGGCTGAACGGAAGAAATTTACACAATTCCTCCATCAACACAAACATTGTGTCGATCGAGGAATCACCGCTGTTTGCATTGTATTCTGTCAGGTGTCGCCGGCACCTGTCAGAAAACCCGATCAGAGCTGGCAACTCATTGGCTGCCGGCTCTGATCGCACAGAGATTTTCCAACCGGCTCCTTCGATCAGCTGATTGAGGAATGCCGGCTAAAAGACTGCCCCGCACAATTGTCAGGGCTGGAATAATGGGCCAGGTGTGGAACCCCTTGGCAGGGACGAACAATGTTCAAAAAGCGCAGTACAAAAGGATAATCCAATTGGGTAGTCAGGTCCAGGTCCGGGTCGTGGCGGGCAGCAGGAATCGTAGTCGAAGGGTCAAGCAAAAGGGTCGGTAGCCGGGAAGTCAGATCAAACAACAGGTTCACAGGAGGGAGCTGGGTGTTCACCATGAGGTAGAATAACTCAGCAATGAGTCAAGGCTCTGACCAGCTTTAAATACACAGGGAACCCAGTACCCCCCCCTGGCTGCCGGGGCAACCAGGAAGCTTCCCCAGTCAGAGTCCAATCACAAGGCTGAGGGCAAGTGGTGAAGGCTGAAGTCCTCCCCCAGCCTGAGTAGCACCTGTGGCTTGGAATGGCGCAGGCGCACTACGCTCGCACATGCACGCGCGGCTTGCGTACCGCGCACGCGCACTGGCCACACCAGCGTCAGATGCCCTGCCAGGGGGAGGAGGAGGAGCTACCCGTGCCCGATGCCCGCGCCTGCGAACCTGACAAGGAACGGCCCCCCTGGGTCCCTGACAACAATGTACGAATTTTGGCCAGTACATTAAACACCGGCCGGAATTCGTCCAGTATATGGGCACCTTTAGATGGGAGTTTCCCTTATTTTGTAGAGATTTCTTCTCACTTTCTTGTTGTGACTCCAGGACAGGAAGTGACGGGAGATTTCCCCAAAAGGAAAGAGACAGCAAAAATAAACTGACAGGGTTTTAGACCTTCCATATTGTATCCAAAAACAAGAAAACATGTTTGGTTATATATACACTTTAATCATTATTTAGTAGTTTGGCAAGGTTGTATTTGTGTTTTCATGATTGGTACCATACAAACCTGCTGTAACATTGTAACTAGTGACTTAAAACTAATGCACGTACGTGTGATTTTAGGTACATTTGACCAAATCCTGACTTGGATTTCGACCTAAATATAGTTTTTGGATTACTGCTTCCTTTTAAATGTATTTTGTCTCTTTATCTCTTGCAGCCCAACCAAGGCCAGTTTGTATGGAGCTATTCTATTTACTCTGCAGCAGGCCCACTGGTTACCTATTTCCAAGGCCAACCTCATCTTCTTCTTTACATTGTTCATGGCAGCTTGCAAGGTATGAACAAATTCAATAAAGGAGTAGATTAAGGAGTTTATTTTTTATTTCTTTGTTAATAATTTCCTCTTTATTGCTTTCAGAAATATAGAATTGTACAAGTAAATAGGCAAACAGGTAGACAAAGCAGGTGTGAAAAATTTCAGTTCAGTAAAACAAACCTTAGGCCACAATACAAGACCAGTGAAAGGGAAAAACACAGGGAGATGTCCTATGGTGAGGTATACCACTTTAAACAGAAAGGAAATCAGTTTCCCTATAAGACACAGGAGGAACCAGATGTATTATAGAATAAACAAGACAATGGAATGGAATTTTCTACCAGACCACTAATCTGAGGAATAAAATCTATAACTGCTATTCTGACTCCGATTGTTGTATTAGCGATTTATAACTAGCTGAGACCTCTATGTCTGGCCTGTACAAGCAGATATAATCACTGCGGACAATCCTTATCAGATAGCTGAAGACACCAAATATCTTTTTATCCACGAATTGCTTTATTGCTTGCAGCAGGTTAGTTACAGCAGACAACAGGGTACATCAGATGAATGAACAGATGGTATTTGAAGGTCGGACATAGTAATGTTTCCAAGCATGCAATGCAGATTAACATGTGGTCATGTTACTGTCAGCCATGACACTTGACACTGAACAAGAAAGGGGAAATACATCACAGATGGGAGGGAACACAGAAAAACATGGTGCGATAACCACAATGTCCACAAGATGGCAGCACATGAACCAGCTATAATCCTGCTCACAACACATGGCTTAAAGGAGAACTATGGGGTAAGTGTTTTTCCCCATAGTTCTCCTAAGGGTCACGGGAGGACACAAACTAGCTTTCTCCCGTGACCCAAAGTTCAGTATACTGAGACTGCCGCAGCCGGGACGGATCCCGACATTACTGTCGAGATCCACCCAGCTGCGTGAGTGACAGCTGGCTCTGCCGATCCAGATGCAGAGCCAGCTTTACCCGCCCCCTTCCCCCGTCCGTTCCGCCAGTCAGCGCTGGAGGATCGGGGAGGGGGGAATCCCTGCAGGGAGCCGTGAGTGACAGTCATGGATCTCTGCCGGGACATGATCGAGAGGCGAGCGAGCGAAGGTATGTGTTCGCTCACTTCCCAATCTATTGAGCCGACGTGTGACAGTTTAATTGTCACACGTCGGCTCGAACTATGAGGTTGAGTGACAATCACTCACCTCATAGTTCTCCTTTAAAGAAAATTAACTATATGAATTCTCATTTCACATGAATGTGAATATTGACTATGACTATGAATTGTCATATTTCATACAACTATAGTGGCAGCACAACTGCAGACCAAAATTTTTGTAACCGTGGGCAAAGTCACTATATGTAAGCAAAAGCAGCTAATGAGCTACAATTTTTTCAACACTGTTTTATTTTAACGTTAAGTAGTGGGGAGAAACTAACAAGTCTATTTCTTATGTTAATAAGTTAAAATGTACTTTTAGGGTTTAGCAGAATCATACACTACTTGCAAAATATTATTATTACACAGGATTTATATAGCGCCAACAGTTTGTGCAGCACTTTACAATATAAGGAAGGCATTACAATTACAATACAGTTCAAGACAAGATGGTAAGGTGGGCCCTGCCCCTGAGGGCTTACAATCTAAAAGGGAGGGGCAAGTGATACATGAGGAGGTAGCTGTGTGGGGATGAATTGTTTGAGAACATGATGGTTGAGTGGTTAGTTTGAGGTGGTCTAGGCTTCCCTGAAGAGATGAGTCTCAAGGGATCGCAGTCAGAGTGGTCTGAGTGGGAGATAGTCAGCAGGTTGGGGTAAAGAGCTCCATAAGATGGGAGAGACTCTAGTGAAGTCCTATTGAAATACAATGCTTTCAGTTAAAGTGTATCTACAGCCAAAAACTTTTAGATAGAGTAAGGAAGGGTTAGAACCTCTGTCATGTTTTTAATTGCCGTCTCTGTCCCAGTTTGGGAAATTCAAACTCTTTGCGTGTCTTAGTGACCACTGTCACAAGAACTAGAGGTGAGCACAAATCCAAAATTCTGAGTTACCAGAACAGCAATTGAGGAGAAATCTTCCAGTGGGGACAGTTGTTGTAGTCACTACTGAAGCAACGCATACATTACATTAAAACTGAACTCCAGGCTGGAGAAAAAGTTACAAGGTTAACTGCTCATTTTGCCAGAGGGATAGGAATAAGGTGAAGTACTTCTTTCCTCCTCTTCTTGAGACCGGACCCCAAAGCCGCTCCTCTTTGCTGCCCGACCAGTCATAGCTCTGCAATGTCATCACGTAAAATGCAGGACCAGTGGTCCTGCATTTTACATGAGGGCACCGTGTGTCCACCCACATCCTAGGAACATCACAAAGTGGAGGAGAGCATCAACTGCCAGGGGAGTGAGGAACTAGGCAGGTAATACACATCAGTCAGCATCTCCTAGACAAAATGAGCATTTAACCCCTTGAAGTGCAAACTACTCCCCACTAGGTAATTTTGTCTTCAGCCCAAAGTCAAGCTTTAAATCCTACCTAGGTAATAGGTGTATGAAAGCAATTTATAACTACCTAACCATATATGTAATTTAAAATATGAAATCATAAGATACAATTTAATTCATTAGCACATGTGATGTCTCAATTATTTTTTCTTCTAAGTACAGAGGTGAACTCCCAACCTTCCCTACAAAAGATATGAAAATCAGACACCAAAGTGTCTAAACATATATTTTCGTGTCTTTTAAATCACCCCAGGGACCTCAAAACCAGAGGCAATGTGTTATGCAAATATTGACTTTGGGAAACAAAGTCGAGGGCTTCTATACTTGCTTCCTAAAGGCAGTATTTGCCTATTAAAGCACCCTGGATTTGATTGGTCCCAGGGTGCTTAAGAAAACGTTGAGGTATTTAGAGGTACCAGAGACTGTCTACTTCTTAAAAATGTTTTAAAAAATATTATTATTATACAGGTTTTATATAGCGCCAACAGTTTGCGCAGCGCTGTACAAAATTAAAGAAGCTTTTCTCTAAAGTAGATGTAAACTGAATTTTTAAAACCACAGATAAACTTTAACATGTTAATGTAATTTCAGAAGTCATTTTCAGTCCTCTTAAATCCTCTTATACATGGTGATCCTGCCATACAAGTTTTTGATCAGGCACCTTTTTTATGTGGTCTTTCATTAATCCCTGTTTATTTTTATTTTTTAAAAAGGACTATGTCTTGAGCCCTTTGCTGGGACAGGCAGTGTGCACATCTAGTTTACAACTGATAATGATCTGCCAATACATCAGTTAGAAGCAGTAACGTTTTGTCACTTGCTATTCCCCAGATGATAGCTGTTGCCTCTTTCATTTTCAGAAGGAGAATTACCATGTTTCCCCAACAATAAAACACTGTCTTATATGTTTTTCCCCCCCAAAAAACACACTTATTTTCGGGGTATGTCTTATTTTAAATACTGTCACACACAGTGTCACCATACCTGCAGGCTGCAGCTGTCCTGGAGCTCTCCTCTCTGATGCTGTCCACAGTTCTCTGTGGGATCCCCGCTAGGGAGCCACCTCCCTCTTCGCCAGGCACGGACCTCCATTCAGAAGTTCTCACAGTGACTTAGGCTCAGTCACCTCACTGTGCCGCTGCCTGCTGGGAAATGTAGTTTTCTGCCCGACGGCTTATTTCGTGACACGGGGCGGCATGCTTATTTCGTGCTTATTTCGTGACACGGGGCGGCATGCGGGAGCTGCGGTGCAGAGGTTAGTCCCCGCCATGACTCTGGTTGCTCTCTGCGCCGCCACCACCTCCAAACGAGGTCTTATTTTCGGGGTAGGTCTTATATTACAGGAATGTTTAAAAATAGTGCTAGGTCTTACTTTTTGGGTTTTATTTTCGGGGAAACACGGTAGATGACACAGCTGCCAAAATGTAGTGATATAAGAACTAGACATAAGCAAAGGGACTTTTATTTCATTTTGATGCTGCACCATATACAGTCTATACATATATTAGTTAAAGAAAAAAGTTAATTCAATTAATGTGTATCCGATATTCAAAGATTTCCAGCTCACTGTTCAATGCCACTGCCACAACAATAGTGATAGAAATGTGTATATTTTAATCATGAAATCTCTAGCAAAGTTTCAAATAACTGCTATGACTTGCTTTTCTAGATCTTCATGACAGCCACCCACTCTCATGGGTCACCTTTCGCTCCAGTAGAAAACGCCATCTGCCTTGTTCTTTTCGGCTCTGCTGATGGCATTCAAGAGGAACATCATCACCACCACCATGATGACCATGAGGTGTCCCATTCAGCAGGAAAATCCAAAGAAGAATTGAATGAAGGAACTCGAAAAAGGAAAGTGAAGAAAGCTGAATAAGGACAATAAGTAGTCTTCAGTGGGTCATTATGGCTCATGGTAAAAAAAAGTCCTCGTGTCGAACCTCAGCCTTTCATATTAGGACTTGAAATGACAGAAATATGAGTCTTTCATGTCTGTTCATGAATTTTCAAATTTTAACTGCCAGAGAAGACCTGTGAATCTTTACAGTATTGAAGCAATTTATCTCCTGCACTAATAGAAGTTATTTCGGTGTTTGAAAAAATATTAGCCCTTTGTAGAGACAGATGAAACTTCTAATCGGCTTAGGTTCTCAACTACAGAATGCACTACACTCCATAATGACATGCCCATGGAATTAATCAAACCTAAGGAGAGTGTTCACATAATTTATATTAGGGTGCAGTTTTCCTATATTTTAACATACAATATATGTAGATATTCTACGAACTATTTATTTTTTAACTTCAAATACTACATTTTTTGGTAAAATGCTACATAAGGCCTTTATATTTAATTACATTTTTTTAAATAAGAAACAAAGTTATTTCATGCAACAGTTTTTATCGACAGAGTCCTTACTTCATTGCCTCTTACCTACTTTACTTTCAGATGCAATGTCTGAAAACTGACAGCAAGGGCCCATTCACACCGGATCTGTTGCGTTGTGATACATTTTCAATACATGCTAATGGACGGGCACCGAAGAATGAATAGGTGTGAATAGGGCTAGTTCACACTGATTTGTTCCGTTACAGTACGTTACATTGTGCTGAAAAAAGTAGAACCTGCACAACATAACACAACAAATCCGGTGTGAACTAGCCCCATTCCCACCCATTAATTTTTCGGTGCCCTTCTGTTAGCATCCGTTGAAAAACAGATCGCAACACAATGGATTTGAAGGAAATCCGAAGGTACAATTGCAAGTCAACGGACCATCTGTTGACTTGTGATTTCCTTCTGATTTTGGCGTGAATGCACCCTTAATAACTGCCTCTAGTCACCACCCCTGAATCAAAGATCAATCTGAGAGCAAAGGAGAAACCTTCCAACAGCAAACAAGGCCTAATTTACGCATAGCACTGTGAAACAAGACACCATAAAATGGCTTGGCACTTAGATATAGTGGAATTAGGTATGACAAAATCAATATATATGATATTAATGTGAATTTAAATGTATCACCATTTTTGAAAATTTTAACTATGAGTAGGCATATATGTCAAAATTTTACCCATATACAAACTACATCTACTGTGTCAAATGCACCAGTGCCCTAGTATCTTACTACTTGGATGAGGAAACAGTGAATTTGCTATCAGTTATTTGCTTCTCACTGCCAGAAAGCAAGGAGAATTTGACCCATCACAATGAAATTCCCAACAAATTATACCATCTCTCCATGTGCATGAATGAGTGCTTCTAAAGGTTGGACTTGTTTGTTATCATGCCCTTGAATAGCCCCAATCCTTTCATAGATGCAACCCAAAAGCTGGCAATATACATGGCAACTTTCCAGAAAATTTAGTTAGGGGTTTTGATTGACCACTAGGAGATGGGCTCTAAATTGCCTTAAATCGAACCCTGTGCAAAAATCCAATTGCTTTGACAACATTACTATAGCTGTTTCTGGTTTTCAATTCAGGTGATCAATCAAACTCATGGGTGGTAGTTTGCGTGGTTTCAGGCAACCATTTTTGATCAAATGTTAGATTCTTAATGGATCTTAGATAGTCGCCCGAAAGTTGCTATGTGTATGGCCAGCTTTAGGCATGTAGCACAGTAGGCGGCACTTCACTTTAAATTCACTTTAGGTTCACTTTAAATTCAAAATGACATGTTCTAAAAAAAATGCAAAAAACCTTTTAATGGTTAGCATTTTAAAAGTTGTTTTAAAGAGAAGCCACTCATTTTGTGAAGATAGAGAATATTAAATAATGGTGTTTTCTATGTTGCTAAACAAAGTTTTTGAATCACATCTGTTCATTTGTGTAATGAATACAATATATGAATATTTTTGGGGAAGAAGGCTTTAAACTGTTTGTCTCCATTTCTTTATAGTCAGTTGTACGTAAACAGCATTAAAAAACAAGCTAATAAATCTTTCTTTACAACATTCCCACCACTAGATGCAGCCAAGGAGTATAGGAATGTATGCTCCTTTATCTGCATCTAATGGTGGGAATGCCACGTAAACAGCAATTGCCCAGTGTATGGCTGGGCAGAAGATTTATAAATCATCCCGTTAGTATTTTTTGCCATTTCAGAACAAAATCGATTTAAAAATATTTGTTCGACTTTCTAATCGTTGATGCGGTGAAATCGATGATAGATTTCAACTGAGTGATGAAAAAAATTAGAAGGAGCTGGATGGAAAATTTTTCTCAAATGAACAAAATTCTATCAGTAAATATGGTCTTCGTTCAGGAAACTCCATTCATTCCAAAACCAAATGTTAGATCAAAATCAAAATCAAACGAAATTTTGAATGACAATTGCCATCCTATGATGGTATTATCGATCCTTCCGACTGTATGTTTTGTACAAACGTTCGTACGAAAATCAGCTAAACAGTGCTACAAGTATTCTTACCTGAAACAGCTCTCCCTCTCAATCACAGTAATCAGGCTGCTGCAAGTGTGGATCATCTGACTCCTGAACTGCTGTGGGATTATTGCTGCTACTGCAACTCTTCATACAGCCAACAGGCTCCTTCTGTGCATCACCTCATTCACCCTACCAGCCTTCCAAACAGTCCTACGCTGCCATTAAAGAGAACCAGTCAGAACGGATCAGGAGCAATTGTTCCATAGAGATTGATGCCTCCTCAAGTCCTGCATAAACGAAAATACCATAAGTCCTGCATAATTTGAAAGAATACTGGTATTGGTCCAGATATACAAATTTGCAGAAATTAAAGTTTAGACTTCAGCAATGGTAAAACAGTAAACAGCAGGTGACAATATAGTAACTGTCTAGGATGCAGGCAGCTTATAGGAAATTTAATTACTCATAGACAGAGGTGTCCCTAGCCTTTTCCTTGCCTAGCCTCTGCGTTATCTGGCAACCAGTGACGTCACTGGTTGCCAGGAGCTGAGCGGGATGCCGACTAGCGCATCCCAGGTTGCTAGGAGCTGGGCAGGAAGGTGTGTATGGCCCCTACACATCTCGTCACTCAGCTCTTAGCAACTTGGGACACTCTGGCCAGAACAGGGGTGACAGGCACACTGTGAAGCAGAGTGGCATGGACGCACTCTACATGACCCAAAGAGATGCTACCTGAGGCTGCTTCATTATAGGGACGGGTCCTGCTCATAGAGGTACATTCAGAATTCTGTGCCTCAAAACATCACTACAACTGCATCATTACAGCTTCTTTTTTTTCATACAGAATGCACTAAATCAATGTCTGGGAGCTCTGTAGAAGGATAATAAGTGCTGAGGAGCATAGGCTTAAATACATTACAAACAGACTGTACCTGAAACCTTGCCCAACCATAACACAAAGACAGGTTTAGTTGGAAAGGCCAAGGCTTTATTATAATAGTGAAAAATAGTGAAATATAATTTCAAGACACCATATAACCGTGTCATGGTTATAAAGTGAGCACATCTGAACCGCAACATGGCATAGACTAAACATGGCACTGATAGCAAAATGTTGATAGTTTGCCCCTAATGACCACTTACATCTTGCAGTATCAACAGTATGCCTCAAAAGCCTCCATAATAGGGTGCGCAATCAAATCTTTAATTAAACCACATTAGATCCTGTTCAAGTGCTAAGCCGTCGCTGTCTGAGAACATTACCGCAGAGTTTGCAGTCTTTGATAGTCTTTTGTATAATTTGCGTTTGGAAACCTCTCTGTCGGGGGCTCCGCATAGAGACCTATCTGGAGTGGTCGGGAATGCCCTCTCTAGATTCCCAAGTGAGGACGCTCTTGGAGTCCTCAATCGCGTTGAAGGAGTTCACATTAGCTATAAAGCAATCTAAATCTGGGAAGGCACCTTGACCAGACGGATTTACTCTGATGTACTATCAAAAGTATGGACACCTTCTTTCGTCCCATTTATTGGATGCCTATAATGCTATTCCCGATGATGTCTCTATATCAGCTGATTCCCTAAGCGCGCACATCACTGTGCTTCCGAAGCCTGACAAGGACCCCTCTCAATGTAGCAGCTACCACCCTATTGCACTTATAAATGCGGATCTTAAACTTTTCGCCAAAATGTTGGCAAACAGGATTCTGCCTTACATAGTGGGTCTTTTTCATTATGACCAAGTGGGGTTTGTGCCCTATTGTGCCCTATTATGAAGTACATGACAACAACACCAGAGTGTTGAATATTGTCCATTCTGCGCACAGACGGCCAAGTCCTTTAATGCTTTTATCCATAGATGCGGAGAAAGCATTTGACCGGGCAGTTTTTACCATCCACCCTGCGTCATATTAGGCTGGGGTCTCATATGTGTTCTTGGATCCTGGCCATTTACTGAAACCCCATCGGCGGCAGTTAACATCAATGAGACCCATTTTGACTATTTCCCTATATCCTATGATACCCGCCAGGGGTGCCCCCTGTCCCCGTTTATTTTCATCCTCACATTGGAGCCTTTTTTGTGTACTGTCAGGGCTGAGGACTCCATCACTGGGTTGTCATTGTCTTCGAGAACGCATAAATTAGCAACCTATGCGGACAATTTAATCTTCTTTTTTTCCCGTCCTTTAACTTCTCTACCGTCGCTTTTGCAGGCATTTGACACTTATGGGGATCTATCCAATTTCTTACTTAACCCTACTAAATCAGAGGCGCTTAACTCCTTCCGGTGTCCTGGATCATCTTAAATATCTGGGTTTACATATTACGGCGGAGCTGAATCTTTGCCCTTTTATTAGTTAAAATCAAGCAGTACTTAACCTTGACGTGGTTTGGACGATGTGCATCTCTTAAGATGACAGTCCTTTCCAAAATTCTGTATCTGCTGCAAGCCCTGCCAATTAACATACCTTCTAAATTTTTCTCTTAATTGAGACGGCTGTTTGTTTATTTTGTGTGGGCCCGTAAACACCGCTGGATATCCTATCACCTCTTGATCCTTCATAAAAACATGGGAGACCTGGGCTTACCCGATATTCGGCTGTATTATAGGGAGTTTCAACTTAACAGATTGATTGATTGGTGTTGCCATTCTAAACATAAGCAGTAGGTGGATATTGAGCTATCAGAGTCCCAGGACCTACTAACGGGCCTCCCATGACTCTCCTCCCTTATTGCCCCTGGAGATCTCCATCTATGCACAGACTTTCTTTTCGGACTGAGGAAAAGAAAATCCGAGGACCCGGATTTCCCTCCAGGGTTAGATAATAGTCACGTCCATCGTCTTCTGATCGCATGCATGGACTTTATTTCGGACAATTTGTGGATGTCTCAGGATTTGATTTGGAATTTACTCACTCTGCAACTGAATAGGTGGCGTGCGTTCCAGCTTCGACACTTTCTTGTCTCTGTGCCCGGGGTGCAGGAGCTGTCTCGGGAGGCTCACGACGCTTGAATCTGTCTGCTATTAGGCAATACCGATCCGCCTTTCTCTTTCTATGATTTACAAGCATCTTTGCTCACAGCCTTCGAGCTTCTGCCCTGCGTTTCTCAGGAAATGGGAATCTGAGTTGGGTAGATCTTTTATGGATCAGCAGAGGAGCACCGTCCCTTGCCCATAAATCCTCCATGGCATTGGTGAGTAAATACCAAGAGCATGGATATAAGATACTGAACCGCTGGTACAGAGTCCCTTCTGGTTTACATAAAATCGACAGCTTGGATCCCTCCTACCTGTTGGAGATGTAATTTAACCCCTGGTACCATGCCCCACATTTTTTGGCATTCCCCAATTTTCGGCCCTTTCTGGGATTCTGTGAGGTCGGTGATGAACCGGTTGGTAATCACGGCCTTGCCGAATGACCCTGCAGTTTTCCTTTTGCTTTGACCTCCTCTCCAATGAAACGGTCCAAAAAAAAAATTACTGACCATTCACATGCTTAAGATCCTGCATTCTGTTGCTGTGGAGACAGTCTAGAAGGTCCTGGAGCAAAAGACAGAAAGTACCTATCGCAGGACCAGGAGCCTACGGCTGTTAGGAGGCCTCCTAGTCAGCCAGGTGAGCCAGCCAATTTACACCTTTCACATCTCATGCTAATTTTAACTGATCAATTTAGCACTGTTAGGGGGGGGTCGTTGCCACTTACACAGGCTGCAGCGTTACCAGGTCCTAGGCAGGGAGCGCCAGCGCTAGGTATAGGACGTGACCAGGTGGGGCTGCAGCAATTTTTTAATGGCCTTTATGGGTTGCTACAAGGTGTTCCTGCCTCTCCCTCAGTTACGCCGGTCGAGGCATGGTTGCCGCGGGCGACGGTTGCGGAGAGAATTTCACCTGCGCCCTTTGTCCCCCTGTCCCCCTAGAGTCGGCGAGGGATCCCGACGGGGAAACTGCAGGTAAGTCCGCTGAAAAAGTGCCAGATGCTGTTCGCCTGGCTGATTCCGCCCGGTGCGAAGTTTATGTGTGCTTCGAGGGCCCCTTGGCTTCCCATTTGAAAACAGAACTTAGGGAAAAAATATGGAAGGGGGAATATGTCGACATATACTCCTTACTGCCGCTAAAAAAAATAATTTGGACAGGGTAAAGCTGGACGAGAGTAAGAAAGAGGACGAGGAAAGACGTCGTTATCGTCTTATTCCTCGCACTTTTTCTAACTGGTTGCAGGCTTTTGCCATTTTGGCTAGCGTCATTGGGGAAAAGGAACCAGAACATTGCTCTGCCCTGTTTTGCTACCTTGACACTATAGGTGAAGCGCATAGAGTGTATGGGGGAACAGCTTGGCTTCGTTATGACGAACAATTTCGTCAGCGCAAAGCTATTAGACCGTCTATACGTTGGGATCATAAGGACATTAGCCTCTGGATGAAGCTAATGACCTCAGCTCGAGTGCCCGCCACCTTTTTTCACGGGGCGGCCGGTGGTCCTGCCAACACAGGACAACCGGCCGCCAGGCGTAAGGGTTTCTGCTGGCAATACAACGAGGGAACCTGCAGGTTTGGAAGCGGTTGTCGTTTCAAACATGAGTGTTCCGGATGCGGGGGTAGTCACTCCCTCTCTAGGTGTTTTAAGCAAGGTAAGGGGCGTGCCGGCGAGGCTTCGGGTAAGAGGGACGACTCCGGTGAGGGTGGAAAGGATGCGTTCCTTTCTAAATAGATATCCTGACCGGGTGGTGGCTTCACTTTTGGAGTCAGGTTTTACAGACGGTTTTCAAATTCCCAGTTCTATGACAGTGATACCTCCATTCTCAAAAAATTTGCCGTCTGCTCTTCAGTATCCCACCGTTGTTTCCCAGAAGTTGGCGAAGGAGGTCAGTTTAGGGCGCATGGAGGGCCCCTTTCCTTCCGCCCTATTGACTGATTTGGTCGCCTCTCCTCTCGGGGTGGTGCCGAAGAAGGAACCTCACAAATTTCGCTTGATCCATCATTTGTCCCATCCAAAAGGAGGGTTGGTGAATGATGCGATCGACCCCGCGGTTTGTGCAGTATCTTATACCTCATTTGATGCAGCGGTTGCATGGGTCCGTAGGTATGGGAAAGGTTCCCTTCTTGCGAAATCTGACATCGAGTCGGCGTTCAGGCTGCTGCCTGTCCATCCTGATAATTTCTCTCTGCTGGGTTGCCATTGGCAGGGATCCTATTTTGTGGACAAGTGTTTGCCTATAGGCTGCTCAATCTCCTGTGCTTTATTCGAAGCTTTCAGTTCGTTTTTGGAATGGGTGGTTAGGGAGGTTTCGTGGATCAATTCGGTTATTCACTACTTAGACGATATGAGCTCTACGGTAGGAGACCAAAGGTGTCTTCACAGACCTCAGCTTCACAGTGATAGGAAGACATTGTATTTAAACTGTTATGGTTGAATGTTTTATATTCAATTTGTTATAAAGTTAATATATTTAAATAAACGGCTACTACAGCCATTTTATATCCAACTTGGTGTGGTCTATTATTGGGTACGGGTATTTAGAATGGGATAGGGCTGTAGCAAGCTATGTTAAGAATATGCTTATGTCTTACCCTGTCAAGACCGCCTACAGTGGGAATGTGGTTCTCCGTGCAAGACAATATCTACCGTATGGAAGACTTGACCGCCACCTTTCATTTCATTTTAAAATGTTACCAGATTACAAGCAGGATTTGGGGCCCGCTGCCTCTTTGGACTCTGGATGATTGGGCTGCCTTGGAGATTGCATCTTTACAATCCTTTTTTCTTCCCTTCTTCTGTCTCTTCCTTGCTCTTCGTTTTGTTATTTTGTTTAATTGTTGTCCTGAAGATACCACAGATTTGTGGGGCCTCACTCTCTTCTCTAATAGGTTTGCCATGTTCTGAGGCCAAAGGTTTGTTATGTCTATAGAATGAGAAGAGTTTACATTTCCCACTAATTTCGCTTGTTATTGGTACATTTTAGTTGGATCCATACATATTGGCACCCATGCATTTCTGTCAGATAGTGCACCACTTCTCGCAGAACATTGTTGAAATTACAAATGTTTAGGCATTCTCATTTTTATTTATTTTGTTTGTATTGGTATGGCACAAAAAAGTGGAGAAAAAAAAAGCCAAATCTGACACATTCCACGCAAAACTCCAAAAATGAACTGGACAAAATAATTGGCACCCTCAATTAATATATTTGGTAGCACAGCCCTTGGGAAAAAAAACAAAACTCAGCCAATCCCATGCTAATCCCCGCTTTATCCAGCCATTTAAACGCCTCCATCATTGTATTATATATGGGAAAGTCAGTGGCAAAGGACTGAGGGTCATAAGGGAGACAGGGGATGCAAACATTAATTAAGAATTTCCTAGGGGTGTGAGGCATAGAAAATGTTGGGAACCACTGCTCTAAAGGGTGGCAACACTGTAAAGAATTAGAAATGCAGAATACAGCCTTGTCAGCCTTACAAAGGATGTACAGTCCTCAGTGTTTTACAGTCAGGATTAACAGGTAGGTTTAGCAGTAGTAGCTGCCTAAAATTGCAGTACATTCTATATTATGTTGCTTGATTTTAGATTTTGACACTTTATGTGCGATCTGTGCAATGCTTTTACAGTTGTGGAACTGCAAATCCCATGAGGCATTGCTACACTTCTCTCACTTCTCTCACAGCCACATTGCACTTGTTATTAGACCTTCATTATGAAGTTTTACTGAGGCTGTAAACAAAGAATTAAGAAATGTTGGCAGCATGACAACTGAGGATATGTGAAGCAGGTCATGTAGAATAGTCATCTGAATGCTGCATATGTGACAAGACCCTACACGTCTGTACGTTTGCTCACTCCTATCCTTCTCTTAAAGTAATACAGTAACACACATGTCTTTCTCTGTACAACCTCACTCCAGCCCAGGGTAAACTCTTAGTCTGGAGGCTGGCGACTAACCATGAGAACCAGCCAGATTGTTAAGTATTCACTGTTTGTGTCCTGCTATATTTTTTGGGTGAGTACACAACTTTATTTCTAATAGCATACAATACTAGTTGTTTAGTTCTGGGGCAAGGGATAACATCATTTCCATTAATGAAAAGGAAATGGGATTAGTAAGGGTGCCCACAGATATTAGACAGCAACGGGACATACAGGCACGCTCTCACTGTTGAAAGATTTTTATTTATTTTTTCAGATTCCTGCACAAACAGGCTTACATAAATGTCCTCAGTTTTCCAGCTTCTACCTATGAGTGTGGGAGGGCAGAGTATAGTCAGAGATATCACTAGTGTTCGGCTGAAACGAGCCAACACCATCTGCCTGTGGCTGTGAGAAATCTAGCAATGCCTCATGTGATTTGTAGTTCCACAACAGCTGGAGAGCCAGAGTTTGCTCACCCCTGTCCAAGGGTGACTAGCAAAATGGCTGGATCAGTCAATCATCATTTCACTATGGCTACCTTTCCAGTACATGACACAAAAATACTTCCTAACTCCACATAACTGGATCCTTAACTACATTTACTCATGTTTACAAGTATCTGCATAATACTTTGCAGCATTTCTGAAAGAAGGCTTAGGTTTACATGCCTATGAAGATCATAACAATAGATAAAAAAATAAAAGAAAATCATATACCGTAATATGCTATTAATTATAAGTACTGTTTATTAAATATTCCATCAGTAACATTAATGATATCATAAAACATGAGCTATATAGTTGTAGCAGCATCTTTTAAGTGTGGTGCCCGGCCTCATGCTGTGGCTCCATCCTCCGACCCCTATGTCTCTGCTGTGTACTGTAGTGACATATAGGCTGGAGCAAGGAACTACAGCGTGCGTCCTGGGGCCACAGGTATCCCAAAATTCCATAGGTGTCAAACGTATCAGGTGTTTGAACAGTAGGGATGAGGTTTGCGTTTGGAGCCACCTTGAGTTTAATCTCACGGGTTCGGGGTTCAGCGAAACGATTCTATACTATTACTACTATAATATACTGCATAACCTTTGTCCCTGGTCAGATGGGTCCCTGAGAGATAATAATCTGAAAAAGTAGCCAAGCCAGCCCCCCTTATTATATTATAAAAGGGTGGGCTCCCAGTAGCCATGTTGTCAGTGTGAGTGTTTTGGAACTGGGACAAGGTCCTTCAGCACCCAAGGCAAAAAGGTCACAGTGCCCCTCCCCATGAACTGTGAACTACCTCAGCAGCATAGGTTTCAGGCCCTGCTCTTTTTGCACACCCTCCTGCTGAAGGCAAGTGCCTCTTCCGCCTAGTCTCAGCTCGGCCTCAGTGCCTTCTGTCCTTCTTAGAACTCTTTTTTCCTGTATCCACAGCTCCACAGCAAGTGTACTTGATTACTAGTCTCTGTGCCACCCCTTTGGAAGACCCTTTATTTTATAGTTTTTTTTAAATGGTTTAGTTTTTTTATTTAATTTAAGGTTTTTTTCTGCTACGGTTCAATAAAAAAAAAATAGTGTTTATATATAAATATTTCATTTGGTAGTGGGGATATTCTATCCTAAATTTAATATCAAATTTAAGATTGACAGTCTGAAAAAATTAGTAAATAGCTGGTGACCCTTCAGAGCTTTCCCCTTCATGTTTCATTCTGACTATGTTAGGTATAGAAGCAGCTCCATCTTAGTGTGGACAGTGGGGATCTTTCCTTTAATTTTAAGAGATATAGGATGCCATGCTGATAATTAATGTGCCTGTACTGCTGCGGTCAGTTTCTGCTGAATTGACCCTCCATCCCCTTCCCAGCCCTTCGCAGTTAGCATGTCACAGTCAACATTTCACAGCCAGCATCCTGCTGTAGGTGGGGAGGGTTAATTATCCCTGTATCCCCACCCTGCCGCTTGCCCTCAGAGTTGGGGGTAGAAGAAGTAACTTGCAGTCATGTGACTGTATAATAAAAGCTTTTACAAATATATTATGGTAACCAAATAAAATGCAATGTTTTACTGTGCGCATATGCTGCAGTTTGCGTGGACATACACTTTAAGTTTGAAATGTTCAAAATCACACTTGTTGCTAAACAGTTGTTGCAGCTTCCCTTTGTACGTAGCACACCACCTCATTGCTGTGTGGTAAACAGTATGCATCAAATGCACCACACAATTATCCCCCTATCACCATAGTTTTAGTAAAAGCTAGGCATTCCATTCACCTCCTATAAAAATACTGTAATCAGTGGCAAGCCTAAAATTAGATGCAGAGGTGTAGAGCATGGTGGTAGTGGGGGGTCCTGCAGGAGATAAACTACAGGTAGGGCACATGTACCATTTTCTTCCCAAAGTGGACAATCAGTAAAGTCACAGCATACCCAATGAAAGTCTGACTGGCTGACAAAACATTCCATACCTTCATCATCCCAGGCTCAGAGCAGGCAGATGTCTGCCAGTGTTACTAATGTGCCCTCTTCCCCTCCTTTTAAACCTGCCACAGACCCACAAACTGAAGAGTCTGTGGAATTATTTGACCATACCATAGCAGAATTGCAGCAGGCCATACTCTCTTCTGACATATAGAAACAGATAGTGGGGTGACCATAGAGGAAGAGGGTGGCCCAGGAAGCAACAACAGATCAAGATTTTAACTAACATGTGTTGCAATACATTGTCGGCATACTGCAACACTGTTGTGTTACATTAGTGCGTTGGAGTGACATTCAAAATTATTCCCCACCGCAGCACTTGTAGTGCATGTGCATTGTCACATGATGCGGTAATATGTGTGTTAGTGCAATGTGAAAGTGTAAATGGGCTGTCCTACCTTAACATAGTAAGGTTAATTAACTAAGAGTGCCATTAACTATTTTGTGTCACTTTTTCAGGTGGCTAGTGGTCTTATGATTGCTGTTGGACTTTATGCTAAACTATGTAAAGAGACAGGTATGTTGTTCAGCTCCATGTAGACATGTGTGATACAGTATATTTATTACAGGTCATGAATGTATGTATTTATCAAAGCATCTTTCCACTATATCATGCTAGATTTATCTAGATTTTAGATGCTATATTTAAGAAACTTCTTAACTGATTGAAACACTACCTGCAAATTGAGAGTTACTTTCCGTAGGGGTTTTCTTTTCTGCTAATGCTGGGCAGGCAGCTTTAGCCCAAGCCTGAGAGATTTTAAAAACAGATTTAAAAAAGAATCCAAATCTACTATTTACTGGTCTGTAAACTCTCAATGACCAGTGATATATCAATGGCAGTGCCTGCATAGCTTTGGAGCCCGCATAGACAACCATGAAGAAGTGGAGGTGAAACCATAAAATCTATTCCCCTGCACCTCCTAATGCCTATAGTGTCCCCAGTAAAGCAGCTGTTTTGCCAGTGCTGAGACAGCTGCTTAGTTTTAAGCCCAGCCCAAGAAATGCATTGCTTTTTAATTATGACCGGTCTGGTCTTGATCCATATGATCAAGTCTGATATGGTCTGGCCTTGATTGGGTTGGGGCAAGGGAAGAACAAAGTCCCTGCTTTCTATCTGATATAAACAATTGGGCCCATTTAAATCCCAGTGATGTGGAAATATTCATTGTCAATGGCACCCCAACGTATGGCAGTGCATTGCATTACAAAAATCTGATTTCTGGGATGTTAGGGTGTGTTGGCAGCCCAATTTTTTCAGAGCCCATTTATATTTTTGTGGTGCGTTAATGTACGTTCATGAATGCACGTTATTCTGTACATTAAGGTACATTTAATTGAGAAAGCCCATTAAAGTCTATGGCCTGCCAATGCACCAAAATAACCCTAAAACCAGATATGATCTAAATTTTGAAACTCAATGGACTACAACACATGTCATGTGTTGCAATGCATTGTCGGCATGCTGCAACACAGGTGTGTTACATTAGTGCGTTGGAGTGACATTCAAAATTATTCCCCACCGCAGCACTTGTAGTGCATGTGCATTGTCACATGATGCGGTAATATGTGTGTTAGTGCAATGTGAAAGTGTAAATGGGCTGTGCTACCTTAACATAGTAAGGTTTACATGTGGCTTAATGCACGTTAACAGATGTGTGTTAACGCACCACAAAAATTTAAATGGGCGCGAATCATGTAAGGATCAGCAACAGGAGGGCAGTCAGTACTACAGCAAGTAGGATGAGTAAGTAGGAGTAAACCAAATACTAGATATAGGTCAATAACAGGAAGACAGACGGCATGTTTGGGTGTGGACAGAACATATTTCCTTATAGTAAATACAGTAGAGACCACCTGTAATAACATAACAATTCCAGTAAGTGGCAGCACATTTCAGTGTCTGTGTGACAATTGCCTGTGCTTGCTCCCTGGCATCTATCCAGGCAGCATCCATCCATCCACTGAGGTCCTAAAAGACCCAGGCCACCCTGGGGCACCTATGTTGAAATGTGGGGTCTTAAACAGAAACCACTAATTCATTAAAAATGTTAAATGCTCTAATTCACTAAACTGTAATGGAATGGGAAAATTGAGTAAATAGTGGAGATTAGAATGATTGCACCAGATACAAAAACAATCTGAAAACCACAAGTTCAGCAATGATCAAAGTATATTTGTCAACAGGAGCATTCTTGGGATGGTGGCAACTATTACGGCAAAGGAGATTCAGGGTGCTCAGTAAAAGAGCTAGGTGCCCTGGTGTAGAAAAGCCCCTGCATCCAAATATTAGTGTAAATGAGGCTCCAGTATGCTCTGAGAACGAGCTACCTGATTTTGGAACTTTTTTTTCTTCTAGTTTGGCAATTCTGGTAAAGTCCAACTGATGGGTTGCCAACCCTTTTATTTCTTCTAGTTTGGCAATCCTGGCAAAGTCCGATTGATGGGTTGCCAACCCTTTTTTTTCTTCTAGTTTGGCAATCCTGGAAAAGTCCAATTGATGGGTTGCCAACCCTACCTTTAGAACATCTCATTTTGCTACAAATAACACTGGTGTGTCAAATTGTTTGCTGTATCTTCATTTAGTTAACAACATTTGTTTGAAAGCAACATAGCATAAAATAGAATCATCCACTCATGTGGCCTGTAGTTGTTATAACCCAAGGCACTTTGAGAGACATATATGAAGAAAATTAGCGACTAAAAGATGCACATCAGGCTGACAGTTAGTTAGCAAACTCAATTTTTCTGTGTATTTGCAACCACTGCAAAACAATGCTGTAAACAGTGTAAAAATTCAGAGTTGCTTTTGTATCGTTTGACAGGTGTTGTGGACACCCTAGCAACAGATCCAGCCATAATATTAATTGTGGTGGGAATGCTGATGTTTGCCATTACCTTTCTCGGCTGTATGGGAGCACTGAGGGATTTGCATATATTGCTAAAAATTGTAAGTAGGTGACAGAGATAAACATGTTAACAGTGTCATGAGATTTTGTAAAATTTATTACGATTTAATGGGCACATTTAGATCTTTTGTCTATTGACAAGTCACAATGTATACCTTTTCCACTTTTAAATGTACAGAAGAAAATTCCACTATCCAGTCTTGGCTTTTTGTGGAATTAAAATAAGACTTTATGGGTTTAAAGTCTAAAAGGGTTTAAATATAATAAGTTATATTTTCATAGAGTACATATTTGAGTTTTGGTGATAACGTTTACTTACTGTAAAGTGACACTAAACTCAGGAGTTAAATCTTAAAAATACATTCAAGTACCTTAAGAATTAACAAAAATATATCTTATTTGTGCATCACTCGGCTGTAGATCCTCAAATTATCTCTGAATTGTTGCCGACACTGTCCTTCCTTCTGGAGGGTGGCTACTTTTGTTACCCATGGTCTCTGTGTGTGTTGTAAAGTAGTCACCGCTCCAAGCTCACTCCTGTGATAGGTTATTACTTCAATGCAAATTAGCTATCATAAAAATGAGCTTGGAGCGGTGGCTACATTACAACACTCGTAGGGACCATGGGGAATAAAGTAGTCACCCTCCAGAAGGAAGGACAGTGTCAGCACCAATTCAGAAATGATTTGAGGATCTACAGCTAGTTAAAAGTACTTGAATGCATTAGTAAGATTTATACAAGATAAAGTAATAAACTGCATAGACGTCCCAATATTTCCATTAGATCTCACATATATACTCTTTCTCAATATCAAAAAAAACAACTTTCTCTTGATATTCCCTTTTAGAAAATAGTCGGTGCTTTTAAATCCTCTCCATTTTGATTTGATGCCTGAATGTGTTATTTAGATGCACCAATTCTGCAGGACGTAGCAGAAGTCTAACTATTTAATTATATGTAGTGTTGCAATATGTGATGGTTACACTTGAGTTTATATGGATTTAGGTCTTTATATATTTATTTTTAATAAATTATATATTTTTTGTATTTTGTCTTAGAGCTGTTTTTTTCTGAGGGATCTCCTATAAATAGAGGGCTTATTTTTTATGTTAAAAACCCTTCTTGTATCCCTAGTTGTAAATTACAAATGATAACTAAATTAGAAAATAAAGTAAGTAGGTCAGATATTATGTTTCACTTTGTGTTTCTTTTTTTCAGTTTGCTGCAATGCTTCTCCTGGTCTTAATCCTTCAATTTGTTGCAGCTGTTCTTTGCTTTTTATTCTCAGGAATGGTAAGTACTGTACTTCTGTCTAAATTGTGACAAGAAAACTCCTACTACCCAAGAATTTAATCAAATGACCCAAACCTGAATCTAAAAGATTCAGCCTTTGCAAGGATCAGGCTTCAGTAATAAACACGTTCACTAAGTGCTATGTGACAGATTAATTTGATGCTAACTTTTTAAAATATTACTGCTAAAGATTTATGCAGTCTATTCCTATGCAACGATATGTAACAAATGTCACATAGACTGCTTTTCTAAAGTTAATACGTTGCATTTAAGGGGTGCTTAGCAGTTTCTGTTGTTTCAGGTTTTAGAAAAAGCTTCCAATGTAATGTCCAAGGCAATCATCCGTTATCGGGAAGATGCAGATTTGGAAAACTTTATTGACTATATCCAGAAAAGGGTGAGATTATGCTTTAAGGACAGTAACAATGTATATTACCTTTTGATACTACCAGAACTATGGCTTTAATGTGACATGTCAATTATCTAAAATGAGAAATGCTAGATAGTTGTGCAGTGTAATTCTGTTAGAGAAAATCAGTATTTGAAAACAAAAACCTCTGTATGAGATATATATTGTAAGAAAGTCACTGGTCTGTAGTCAGGAATTGGCAGTAATTGCAGCTTTTTTGCGATCACACATACTGTAAAAGTCTCTTTCCATCAATAGGGTACACTGTCCCTTTTAAACAAAAATAGCTTCCATAGCTTCCAGCAGTAACTCAAAAGTAACACAAATAAAATGGCCTACTCTAACTTAGGAGGCTAAGTGACAGTAGTTTCCCTCACTACTTCCTACTAAAGCAGCTATTCCAGCTTCCTGTACAAAACAAGATGCATAAAGAATCACAGTCTGTGACATACAGTTTTCATCCAGACCTTATCCCACAGGTATTTAGACGCTCTCCAGTCTGCATCCATCCAGTGCAGCCTGAGACTCTCTCCCCCTCTAAGCTCTCAGGCCTCATTCACACCAGACATAGTGCGTTCTAGTCCGATTCTGGCCAGAACGCTCTGCATCGCATTGCGGTCGGCTCAGGATGTTGTGGGGCAGGAGGGGGCATGATGGTCCATTGAACTGAATGGCACAGTAGCCACGCCCTCCGGCCGCAATGTGATCGGCCGCACGGGATTGCAAGGCGCATTATCCCTGCAGGTCCAGTCCGGTCCGAACAAAATGCAAGCACTTTTTTGCTCGGACCGCAGGTGAGGCCTCACTGCTTCTATAACAGGGGCAGGCCAATTAACAGAGAGGAGGTGTACCTGATTGGGAACTGCTTAACCCCATTTAGGGAACATTGCCCTTTTCAACCTCATGTACACTGTGTCATATACCCTGTCACTACTACATTGGGCCACGAGATGACTCCACGAGATGACTTCGTTGGGCCGCCTCATGACTCCACGAGATGTTAAAAGGTGATGCGAGGAATCTGACACTGCACTGTTGCCCTTCTGTTGTCTTGTACCAGTCTTGCCACTCTCCGTTCTGCCCTAACATTGACTAGTCGCTGACGGACACAATTCGCACATTCAGGCCCAGATTTTCGGCTGACAGTCCAGTCTTTCAACACTTTAATAACAGCTGCTCTTGAACATTTAACAAAATCTGCAGTTTTGCTGATACTCGCTCCATGGCTCCGAGCGCCAACAATCATCCCACATTCAAAGGCTGTTAAATCGCGTTGTTTACCCATATCTTCAGAAAAAAATCACTTCTACTGTCGTGGTAAACAACCTGCTTCCCTATTTATAATGGTCTGGCCCTCTGGCAACTTCAGCGCGAAATTATAGCTAATTATAGCTAATTTCCCTACAAACGTCAGGTGGTCATAATAATCTGGCCACTCAGTGTATATATACTGTATATATACTTAATTGAGTTTGTCAAAATTAGATGTCCGTCTATGGTTTCCAGTTTAAAAACCTCTTCAAGTGGACCTTTACCCCCTTTCACTGAAAATCACATCAGCATGCAGCTCAGCATGCTGATTTAAAATCATCTTACATTCATTAGTTAAACAAACATGTTTTTCATTTACTTACAAATAGAGTTCATTCACTTCCTGGTTCACGTCTGGCACAAATGATGTAATGTGCCAAAGGTTACATCAGCAGAGCATTGCTGGGAAATCTTATCTGTAATCTTAGGGGAAGGCATTTTCCTGCCCGTTGTTGATGTGCATGGTCACATGTCCTAGTCACATGTGTCAGAGTTTCAGGAAGTGAAAAGGGAGAGCTAGTAATCTGCGCTTAGTAAACATGGCCACTGTCAGAAGACTGGGGAGAAAAAGAGAAATAAGGTATGCAAAGAATACATAGCTGGCAATTATTTAGAAGTATGTGTTTGTAAATTGTCATAACTAAACCTTTCTAAAGTCGCGTTTATTGTTATTGCAAAGATATGGATATAGTTCCTTATTAAGGGTTTATTTAACTCTGTGGAACATATTAATATTTGCCCACTTTCACAATGACTTCTCTTTTAGATTTATGCTTTTGGGACTTCCCGAACTAATTGGGATAGTGACCATGGGTAGTTGAGCTTGGTTTGAGATCAGTCTGTGTACATAATGTTCCAAAAGATCCAATACAGAATTCAAACATTAGATTCCACATCTTTTGAAAATACATTCCAGGTGTATACAGGTTTCTTAACAACTTATTAAAGGATTGCTAAAGGCTGGGCGTTTTTTACCTTAATACATTCTCTGTATCCCTGTTCCCTGTCCCCCCCACACTTACCTGTCAGCGTCGTTTGTCACCGCCACCGATCCCTGGAGTGATCATCTGTCCGAAGTTCCAGGTTGTGGGGTAGGAGATTGAAGGCAGATCTGTCATAGTCTCCTTCTGCCGTCAATCAACCTGTTGGGGCGGAGAGGAGGGGTGCCACAGTGCTGTCTGTGGCTATGGACGCTTCAAATCTCCTTCCTGTCCAGGCCATTTTTCAGTATTCAGCTCTGCAGTATTTTGACTGACATTTATTCAGTCATGCAACCCTGTACTGAAATGAATTTGATATCATTTTTTGGGGACACACATAGACACAAATGTTTAAACAAAAACTGTTTTCCCTAAGTTATGTAACATTTATTATTACCCAATTTTTTGGTAAAATATAAAAGATGGGGCCACGCCGGATAAATAGGTACCAAACATGTCATGCCTTAAAATTGTGTGCACCTGCAAAATCACAAGTGGGTAACTAGTATCGGTATTGGCGCATCCCTAGTTGTATTAAACAATATGTTACAGCATATATAGTATTATTTACATCACAGTTTTGCAAATCTTTTGTATATTTCGCAGGAATACATCATATAGACATAATCATTATCTAAGCTGTTTTCTTGTTTTTATTAAAGTTTGAATGCTGTGGGGTGAATAGCTACACAGACTGGTCTTTGAACATATACTTCTACTGTGTAGACACCAACCCAAGTCTGGAAAAATGTGGGGTGCCATACTCTTGCTGCATCAGGGAAGAAGGGCAGGTAATTGAAGAAAGGAAACTTTACTAACATGATTATACTCCTATGTATATCAATGCTAAGTTCATTGGAAGCATTACTAACATAAATGATACTCTTATGTATATTAGTGCATTTTACATATATGATTTTACAGCCAATCTAAAAAAAAATTGCTGGCTGTTCCCATACACCACATGGACTACCTATCTCACACCTGAAATCAGAAGGGCAGGAGAAAATATAGCCTCTAACTTCAATACAAATGATCTAACTAAACATGATATTGCAGTCCATCATGGGAGCGAGCTTGGAGCGGTGGCTACTTTACAACACACACAGGGACCATGGGGAACAAAAGCAGCCACCCTCCAGAAAGAAGGACAGTGCCATAATGAATTCAAAGATGATTTGAGGTTTTTCCTTTCCCTTACCTTCGCTCTCTGTACTAGACAGGTGTACTGGGGGTTTTCCCACCAATTCTGTTCTTACCTAAAACAGGCCCTATTTTTGCCACCTTCCGCAGCCATTTTGGATATGCCCTCTCCCGGTTCCTCATCTTCCTCCACTTCGGATCGTTGAAAATTCCTTTCCATTAATGCCAAGGGTCTCGATATACCTGAAAAAATTATCTAGGCTGCTGTGGAAGCAAAAGAGCACATGTCGTCTTCATACAGGAAACCCACTTTAAATCAGGTGCTGCCCTGAAATTTTCTAACCACCGCTATCCCATTATGTATCATGCGTTCATGTCCTTGCATAAATCTAAAGGGTTCTCTATCCCCCTTTTCAGACACGCCTTGACTTGACTGCTCAATTAGCAAACCTTGATGGCCGTTTCCTTAAGGGCTGTCACATTGGACAACATTTACTGCCCTAACACTGGCCAGGTCCAGTTCTTCCGTCACATTCGCCTAAAACTGCAGGACTTCAACATGAGCTTCTTGTTTTAGGAGGATATTTTATTGTGCCCCTAAATCCCCCCTTGGATTCCTCTAATGGCCATTCCTCCTTGCCTTTTTGCACTCTTCGTCATATTAAAACGGAACTCTCTCTTTTGAACCTCCACGACATTTGGAGGTTCCTTTATCCCACAACAAATGACTTTACCTTTTCTCACCACGCGCTTCATGCACTTCAAGGCTTTATGCACTTCCTCCTCACCTGTGTGACATCCTGTTTCTCTTTTATACCTTGAACTGCCTCATGCGTCCAGCCCCAAAGAAGATTCCACAGCCCTTGGGAACATGATCTGTGTTTTTCCTTCCCTGAAGATGTTTGGAAGCCTATAAAATCTTTGCTTGCTAAAGGGCTCTGAAAATACTAACATTCAGGAAACAAACTATAAGCTGCACTCCAGATGGAACCGTACTCCAGAATTCCTGCACAAAATCTCACCCGATATCCCTGACACATGTTGAAGGTGCCATCAGGGCATCGGCACTTTTCTCCACCTCTGGTGGAGCTGTCCCCTACTCTCACCTTTCTGGGCGCAGGTCTGCAACCTTATTGAGAAAATTACAGGAGATTCTATCCCGCTCATCCCTGCTTATTGCCTTCTTCATCGCACAGAAAGGTTTTTCCAAATTTACCGATGGTCTCTGGCTTTTCACTTACTGAACGCAGCCAAATCAGTCGTTCCCCAATTCTGGTGCTTCTCTGCTCTGCCTCAAATTCCTGATTCGTTTCAACGTATAGATTTTGTTGCCGAGATGCAAGAGCTGATACATGTTCATCAGAACACGATGTTGAAATACTCCCATACTTGGACTTCCTGGGTCTTATTTAAAGATACACAAGCTTACAAGACGATCATGATGCCTGGAGTCACTGGCTCCCCCTCTTAAGGTTTACCCGAGAAGATGTTTTATCTTTCTTCTACGTGTAGTTTAGAAGAAACCTGTGCACCCCAATGGATTCTGCAGAGAAGGGTATCCCGAAATTGATACTGGCACCTTCACATTTAGGCATGCCACTCTGCTTCCCCCAATCCACCTTCTCGTCCCTAGTGTTTTGTTGGTTTCTTTTCCTTCTCCTTTTTCTTAGTTTTCCTTTCCCCCACCATTTCCTTCTTTACCATTTTACTCTCGTTTTTTCTTCCCCCCTTAATACACCGCACCCCTCCCCCTCTTCCCCTATCTCTCGCCTTCCCATTATAACGTATTGGCAATGATTTTTGGATCTCAGCTACGGATCATTGAAATCAACAGGTAATAAAGTGTATAAGCCTTTTCCACCAGCAGGGGAATAGGTATTTGCAATCAACTGAATTAGTGAGCCACCTGCGTTGCAGAGAATTAAGGTCCTCAGTGGTTATATAGGTTTATTGAGAAGTTACGGCAATTCAACTGGGTAACCATAAATAATAGTCAAAAATATGGTAAGTAATACTTGCTGTTTAAGCGACTCAATACAGGAAGTCTATGGAAAGCCTTCTGGGAACAGCCAAGCTTGGAGTAGCTTCCTGGATGAGGTGAAGTAGGTGTGCAACAAAGGGTTAACAGCCAGGCATGGAGCAGCTTCCTGGATGCTGTGAAGTAGGTGTGCAGCAAAGGGTTAACAGCCAGGCATGAAGCAGCTTCCTGGATGATGTGAGATTGGTGTGCAGCAAATGGTTAACAGCCAGGCATGTAGCCATCTCTTGAAGTTGAATAGAGGCTTCTAGAGTGATTGGATGATACACCAAGTGGAAGGCAAGGCAGGCTGCATGGTAGTGGAAGAAGCAGTCTAGTATAGCAGTTATAACTGCTGTTTGGGGGTTCGAGCAATTGAATCTCGCGGCTTAAGCCGCCTAGGAAGGAGGAGTCTCGTGACATCATCGCGGGGAGACGGAGCTCCGTGCCGAATCCGAGACGTCGGACAGGTGAGTATGTTACACCCATTTCCCCCCCTGCTGCCCTGCTTTCCCTCTACACCTATACCGCCTGTTCCACACTGCGGCACTTCCCTTCCTCCCCTTGCTAAGCTGGTCCCTTCCCATGCCTAGTTCCCAACTAGATTTCATATTGAGTTACATTCTTGAACACCCTGTTTGGTTAGATTTCCTTGATGATTACCTCTATACTGTTATTTCTTGTTTATCCTACCTGTTTGCTACCTATAATGTTTGTAACTGTTTTGCATGTATAAAACGTTAACTCGAAAACACAAATAAATAGATACTTAGATACTAATCTATTTTTAAGAGTTAACTCCTGAGTTTAGTGTCACTTTAAGAACAATTCACTCTGGAGTCAGTTATGAGAGCAATATTCCAGAAAACAACTAGGAGAAAATAAAGATATGTATAACTATGCACACATTCATTTCGTAATCTTATTGGTTTATTTTCACAGACTGTCATAAATACAATGTGTGGATATGGGACACAGAATCTCAAGAGATGGCATGTGGAACATCAAATCTTTGTGGATGGGTGTCTAAATAAGATTGTGAGCTGGGGTAGAGGAAACCTGCTGTTCTTGGGAGGTATTGCAATGGGACTCATCGTTCTGGAGGTATTTATCTGATTGAATTTTACTGTGCCAAGAGCCATGGAAGGCTCAATTAACTGATAAATTATTCTGGTTTCTTATTTATAGTAAAGATTCTACAGTACTAAAAGCCACTAAGGCATTAACTGACTTCTTCTACAGCCATAAGTATATAAAGAAAGAAATGTCAAAGTTTTAGTTTTTACAGTTTGTCATTTGCCTTTAGCTGACATCCACTATCTATGTGAGCAGTCCTTTTAGGTTAGGGGGAGGCCTGGAAGAAGGGTTTTCAGCAAAACACTTGCACGTTCCCTTACCATATCTTCTTTTGGTAAGCACCATTCTGCATCATGTAACCAATACTCATTGTAGCAATGCAGTGGCGGACCTAAGGAACAAAGGGCCCTGGTGCAATATTTTTTTTTGCCCCCCCCCCTCCCCCTCCCCCTCTCTATGTACATTGCCCCCCCTCTCTCTATAGATTGCCCCCCCTCTCTCTATACATTAGCCCCCCCGCTGAGAGGGGGGGCTAATGTATAGAGGGGGGGCACAATATGTCCGAGTAATGTTGGAGCTTACCACTGGGGCCACCACAGATGCTACAACCCTTCCTGCACGTGCGGTTTGTAATGCTTTCGGCCCCCAATTTCAGTATGTGTCAGTTGCATCTTTTGCATTCTTTCAAACCAAGGGTACCAGGAGGAGAAGGAGCCTGGTGCCTTCCAGTAAAACCCAGCTTAAAAGCTCGCAGAAGGTGCAGCTCCTACATGCTAGAAGCAAAAAATCTAAAATGTTATAACCTCAATTGCAAAAAAGAAATGGTAGGCAAAGGCCTATGGTTTTAAAGAGGGTAAACCATTAATCATTTTCTGGGCAGACTGCACTTGGGGTAGGGGGGCATTTACCCCGGAACAAATACTGTGCTGGTAGCCCTGAGGGAGAATGCTTCACTATCCAGATAACGATTAGGACCAGCCATTATGTATCTTTTTTTGCACTCTGTTAAGCCCGACAATTATCAGGGTTATTCACAAAAGGGTGAAGAGTTTGGGGAAGGCAGGAGAAGTGAACAATCTAGGACAACTTAGCAGAACTGGAAAGTGAGCTGAATTGGAGAATTTTTCCAAATCAGCTATTTTGGTCTAGATTGTTCACTTCTCCTGCCTTCTCCAAACTCTTCACCCTTTTGTGAATAACCACTTATGTGTCTGGCAGAGGAAGGTCTATCAGCACCAACCTCCTTTATGTCTCTCAGATTTCATGTCACCAAATACAACAAAGGAAGCTGAAAGATATAAAAAGGCCTATCACAATCCTCTATGTTCTTTAGCAACACACATCTTTCATTATGCCCACCAATTAATAGGGAACAATGGAATACTTTGCATGGTACATTTTCTTAAACATGGGGGTAGGGGCTATATGGCTATTGTGTTTTCCCCAGACCAAAGGTTCCAAGTCCTCCCCCGGCCTGCTAGCTTTTGTATTTGGATTGCTGGGACTGCTTTTTTGATGCAACTTCTATGTTCAATGCTTTTTAGATAATACATATACTATCTTTGCTCATGCCTTGGTAATACATCTAATTCATACTTTCTTTTACTTTTATCAATTTTTACATTTAGCCAAAATACATTACTATTTATTACACCCTTGTGCAGCCTAACCTATTTTACCGTATTTGCTGAATGTTTAGTCATTTTTACTAGAAGGCTATTAAACCAGTATTGCCAATAATAATTATTTAATCTTTGTTCCTAGATTCTGGTGACCTGTCTGGCTTTTGTCCAGATCTACCAGATCAATTTCATAATGGAAAGAAAGAAAAGCATGGCAATAGATATATCAAGTGGAAAGATGCAGGGAAACAGAGAAGAGTTTGTTCAACAGTTGGAGCAGATGTAGGTGGACTGTGAATATCCAGGGTAGCACGGTTATCAAGAACTTTTCAGTCAGGACCTACTTTGGAAGGGAACCATGTAACTATTTAAAAACAAGATGTCTTTGTTTAACAGAAGCTGTGTTTCTGATTCTCTGTGATTCTCAGAGATGGAAAAAGACTGTGAATAAGAAGCATCAATATTTCTATGTTACGGCATTAAAACTCCAATTTAAACAGAATTATTTTTTTATTATAATATCTGTATAATCTATATATAATTATGTCTCCAATTATGAAAGAGGGAGGGCTGCTTATTTGCTGATCTTCTAAACCAAACCCATAATAATTTGTTGTTTGTGGCAGGCCAGTTTTACACTTAAATAAAGCTGGAGAAACTGTGCTGTGGTGCTAAGGAGGGGTGGTCAAACACAGCTCCTACATTTTTAATAGTTCTTAGTAAGGTTTTTGAAACGTTAAATTGTATATTACTTGTACATTTTTGCAAACTAGCTGCAAGATAGATACTGATGGATTACTCTCACTTTGTCAAAATATGGCGAAACTGAGAAAAAAGGAAATTCCTTTTAAGCGAATTGTAAATATTTAAAACTGATAAAATTGAAATTACCATGAAAAAAACATCAAAAGTTTGATGCTGAAAAATCTTGTACCAAACTGGGGGAGCTAAATAGTTAGCATGTATATCTAGTAGCACAGGATCCCAGGCCCAATTACTGTCAGAAGCACTAAATGTAGAACATGCACTCACAAAGTAATTTATTACTAACTCTATACTAGTACTGGGTATGTCTTTCCTTTTCTCCCAAGACAGCATCAGTTCTTCATGGCATAGATTCCACTATCCATAAATCAGTGCTTTGAGATTTTGGTACTTGTTGACATGACTGGATCATGTAATTTCTGCAGATTTGACATCTGCATATTCATGTTGTGAACATTTTACCATATCTCAAATGTGTTCTTATGAATTTGGATCTAGTGACTGGGTTACCATATGTATTCCTTAGCAGAAACTGAGATTCATCAGACCAGGCTACATTTTCCCAGTCTTCAACTTCCCAGTTTTGATGAGCCTGTGTCTACTTCAGCCCCACTTTTCTGTTCTTGGCATGGTTCAGTGTGTTGTGCATTTTAAGATGGTTTTATGCCCACAATAGTTGTAACGAGAGGTTATCTGGATTACTGTAGACTTTCTGATAATTCAAACTATTCTTCTTTGATGTCTGACATCAGTGAAGCTTTTCCAGCTGCAGAACTGCCACTCACCGGATGTTTAGAGTTTATTAAGATGGGTGCAGAAAATAAAAAAGATTGTTGTGCCCAAAAATACCCAGAGATCAGCAGTTACAGCATTTCTAACACCAACCCGCCTGGCACCAAAAAGCATGCCATGGTCAAAATCGCTGAGATCAATTTTTTGCCCCATTCTGGTGCTTAATGTGAACATTAACTGGAGCTCCTGGCCTGTATCCGCATATTTCATTGAATTGCCCTCCTGCCACGTGATTGGTTGATTAGACAATTTCATAAATAAGCAGATGTACAGGTGTTCCTAATAAAGTATAGTCTGCTCTGGTTTCCTCATGCAAACAGAAGAAGTAATTTTTGGTTTCCACCCAGAACTAGACCTACTGCAAATGTGTATGACTGTGAAAGGAACATTAGACTGTAAGCCTCTTAAGGACAGATGTAGTTGTTGTTGGTAAAGTGCTGTAGCAAATGTTTCAATGCTATATAAATGATTAAATACACATCTCAAACTACTTAGTCAAAAGGGAAACTTTTGTCTCTGAAATTTTGGTGAAACAAAAATGACTGAAGATGTTTTTGTTGGATTTCTCTAATTTACTCAATGTAAAAACTTCTGTGATAGTTATTTATCTTGTGAAGTCACTCATATTGCCAATAAAACCTCAAATTTTAAAGTGAAATTACTTTTGTAATTATTAAAAGACAATGAAGGCATATTTATGCATTCTAACCATTATTATTCACACAGACTGTGAAAAGAGTGCAGGTGCAACAAGGTGCTGTCAGTTGGGTGATAGGGAAAGCATTATCAATAAAGAACGTACCAGATCTAAACTAGTCCAACCTGCCTCCCCACAAAGCTTACCATTACTGAAGTATGTGTAGAGACAGAAGAAGCATGTGAAGTGAGATCATAGGCAGCACTGCAGTTCTCTAAAGGCTCGTTTAAACAGTCCCTAGGAGAAAACACATGTTGTTATAGAGATGGTGTACTGTCACACACACATTGCGTGTCTCTCATTGTATTCCACTGTAGACAAAAGCTGCTTACTGTTTCATTGCCATTAACACCATCACCAGCTCCACTCGGTTACTTACAGAAGAATTATTTCTACAAGGCTTTTTTGTATATCTTTTTATTTGAATTCTGTCACTGTCTATTCATTGATGAGACATGTCTAGAAATCATATACAGGTGGGTCGGCTGAGTGTGGAATTGAAGTGAAGGTTTTGTAGCAAGACCTTTCGTTATTATCCTACACAATCAGGTAAATGACTACTATGATTAATGAATGACTATTGTATTATATATATTTGTGTGATGGTGCATGACAAAATTTAAGTGTTGGGGGAAGGGGGGAGGGAAGACAAGAAAACACCTTTTCACTATAAGATAGGACAATTTTTGTTTCAAATTTTCTCATTTTGAGGAATTGTATAGGCAAGGTATTAAAAAAAATGTAGTTAATAGAGCAAACAGAAACATTGCCATTGCCATATACAGTATGTTTGCTTTAATTTTCCGAATTGTAATTAAAGTGACATGATCTAATTGGTTGCTTTGAAAAACATTTCTGCTTTTCTTGTCGCCAGTTTTCTGAACTGTGCTCCTCATTGTAGGCTTTTATCAACTGTACAAAAATCTGTGCAGGCCTCTGGTAAATGCTCTCTCTTTCAAATAGATAGGGCCATGTCTCCATGGACGACATACCACAAACCCTGTTATGTAAAAGCTTTATCTATACTTAGGTAATACTGAAATCAAATTTGAAGGAAGGAAACAAGTCTAAAGCTGGCCATACACATATAGATTATGTGCACATTTTCTCTGGTCAGATGGAAAAAGTGCAACAAATTCCTCCATCTACGCTAAACTGTGTGGATGGAGAAATCTCCTACTGGACCAAGCTTCAGTATCTTGCTAGTCGGCCCCGCTGGCTCTCAAAATATCTGAATAATTTGATTGGATGCAGGCATTGTTCTGGTGTTTTGAGAGCCAGCAGGGCTGACTATCATGATACTGAAGCTTGGCCCAGTGGGAGATTCCTCCATCCACACAGTTTAGCGTAGATGGAGGAATCTGTTGCACTTTTTCCATTTGACCATAGAAAATCTGCAGATAATCTATAGGTGTATGGCCAGCTCAAGCTAGGGAAAAGCTGGTCTTAGGTCCAGCTGTGCAAAATGCTAGTGGGTGCCCCCCTTTTGTGTCTGAGGAGTATCTGCTCTCTTCAGAGCTTCTCTCATCAGCTGTGCAGAGGTGCCTCACCAACCCAATGTGGCAACCAAGTAAAAGCCTTTCTTAAAACATCTTTCAGGGTCAAGGGATACTTACAAAATGTGATATAAACTACATGCTGACAACTGTAACACTGAGACTGGGACTGGAAGGGTCAACTATTTGAGACAGTCAGGGAAATACAGTTTAGCACAATGCTGTCAGTATAACACTGAGAAGTTGCCAACAGTAGAAGAGAACACAGAAGTAAACCAGTCAGTGTTATGCTTGTCCTTCATTGCATCATTCATTAGCAGTTCCATGGTGGGTCTTGGACAAAGCTATATTGCCTAACTACAGTAGAGAAAAGTAAGGTCATTGACCTGGCTGTGCTGTCTGGCAGGCATTCCTGGATCACAAGATCAGTTAAACAGCATTATAAATCATTTGCCTTGTAATACATTTTACACTTATATGTGTTTCAACTGTGTTGTTTGCTTTGAATTCACATTTTAGCATTGTTCTCACATGTGGGGAGTGCTCAGGAGCAAGTCAAACAGCATCTACAACAGAGAGAAATTACTTTGACAAATGCCTTTACATATTTAAAAGAATGTAATACCGAATTTTTCTGTCTATAAGACGCCCCCATGTATAGGACGCCCCCCACTTTTCTTACCCAAAATTCAGAAATCAATATTTTCCATGCTCTTTTGCATAACTGATTACATCCAGTTTAAATTTTGCAGAGTAAGACAGACGCTTACTGGTACTGGTATTTACCGGTATTTTTTTTTGTTTTCTGACATTTTTATGGGCTCCCTGTTGCATCTGGGCACTGGCTACACGCTCTCCGCAGCATCAGCTGACGTCGGGTACATAAGGCTCATGATTGGAGGAAACCTGTTAGCTTGTCTCTGCAATCGGAAGTTTCACTCGTGAGGCTAGTCTGCAGAGGTATCGGTAGTTTCGCAACCGCGGTTCTCCTCTCGGCCCCTTGTGTATAAGACGCCCCTCCATTTTTAGGTAAATATTTTTAAGAAAAAGCATAGTCTTATACACGGAAAAATACAGTATATGCTTTTTTTCTTTAAAGCACAAGCTCAGAATAACAGAAAAAGGAGTATTTGTCAAAAATTGTTTACACTTCTGCACATACTTTGAATAATCTTGCGTATTACTTATTAATTACTGAAATGTGTGACGACTGCACTCTCAGCCTCAGATTGCACTTCCAGCTTGCGGGACAACAATCTGAGAGTGATCATCATAGGGGTCAGTTAAAGCTGCAGTTACCCTTTACACACACAAAAAGTAGCCATCACGTGTCATAACAAAAACATACACTATTCTCTTGACTCTTCCCGTATCCTTTGCAGTTTTGATGTCATACGAGAGCTGCCATCTTTTCTGGCCCCTGAAGAGGGCATTTACTAATAATAACATAACGAATCAAGGGTCTAAGGTGTGTGCTGAAGGGTGGGCTGAACTGTGTTATGATGCTTCAGTGGACACTCCCTCAATGCCATTTTTTCTAATGATATAGATATTTTTAGTTGTTTTTAGACCATTTATTACAGCCTAACAACCAACAGGTCATGGCACAGAATAAAATCACAATTTGATAGACATTAAACATAATATGGATATTATGCATATTTTCCATAGGATATGCAATGTATCCAATTCGCCTGGTGCACATTATAGCACATTATGGGCATGTTTGGTACCTAATTCATTGTTATTCTCTTATGCATTAGTGTAGCCACGTTTATGAAAACAGCTTGATTACAGTGCCAATTACAACATATGAATAGATCTTGGCTCTGGTAGTTTAATAAAAACAGAGCAGAGTGTGTATTTGCTTTAAACCATTTCTAGACTATTTTATGACTATTTCTGGTAGTTCTTAACTCTTAATAGTTTTACAACTATTTACAAAGCTATTAGCTATCAGATCTTATGAAATTGCAGTTTTACGATGGGGCCTTATTAGAAGTCTTTTGAGGCTGTGCAGACCCTGGGCTAAGTACTTACTGTTTATTCAACTTGATCTGCTCGAGCTGGTTGTTGTAGTGGGGAGGTAAATAAAATGTGTTATTTCTCTGCCTGCCCATGGACACAAGATCTAAATCTGACTGTTCTGTCTTTTCAGTTCCTGTAAAATTTTAGATTTCCCTGACCATACACTGTGCAAATTTCTTGATGAACCGGCCAAAATTTGTTAAGTGGGTGGCCCTTTTGACAGCTTTCTGTCCAGCATCCTTCGATCAGTAAAATTGAAGGAGCTGGTTGGAAAATTTTTGGGCAGACAGTGACTGTTCGGGTACTCAGACAGCGGCAAAAAGTGCAATAGCCCAACAGGACATTTAGCTATGCACACTATTTAGCTTGGATAGGGGAATATGTTATGTTCCTCAGTCCGCAGGTTGAACAAAAAAAATGTAACAGTGTAATGCCAGCTTTACTTTCTGTCTTGGTGACTGTGGTTGCCAGGTAATTGAAAGTAAATCTAAATAATGCAGAGATATATAGCAATAAAAATCAGACAGATGTTCTAACTCTCCCACAGTCTAGCAAAGGCTAGAAAAAAGTGAGGTTTCACTTTAGTAATTGATTAAATATGTGTCCGTATATTACCATCGTAAAAACAGTGCCAGATCATCCATAAGGCAACCTAAGTAGGAACCTAGGGCCCACTGGATTTCCAAAGGGCCAACCTTTAAGCACCTACAATGAATCGGGAGATGGCACAATTGGTCAAAGCTGTGTTCCCCTTTGACCCTTTAGAAGAGAAGATGTACTTGTAGGCACTGATGAGTTCATGCCAATGCACACAATGCAGATGGAGTCTTCTCTGTGCCTGTTCTAATCCTTATCAATAGAAGGAATACGTGCCAAAGTGGTACATTGCCAAGGTCCCCATTCTGCCCTAATGCATCTTTGATCCTAAAGAGATTACACATTGCAAATGTGCTCAGCAGTCTGAACAGGTTACAATCTGTTGTAGCCATGCTGAATATTCATCTGCATTGTCCAAGCACAGAACAGTGTTGAAAGTAACAGTCTCTATAAGTCTACTATTCAGCTTTCTGTGAGATTTAAAATAAAGGTGTCTATTGTGTTACATTTTCAGTTGTTTATTATTTGTCAATGGCAACCTGATTTTTAAAAATAAAACCAAATTCCTGAATGTTCTTGTATTTTCATAAAGAATTCTTCAATACAGTAAAATGGATCAAGAAAACATAAAATACATTCTCCAAGGAAAAGTTGTGCCTCTTCCTGCAGAGTCATCCAATACTGTCCGACTCTTCATAAGCTCCACATTTTCAGGTAATGCTATGAAGATTGTCACTAGGCACAAAGCATACACTAATCATAATTGGGGTGTTCTTTATTTGGCCATATTGCCTTCACAGGCCATCTTTTTGCAGGTAAAAATTTAGCAGGTGTCCTTGTGTAGTAGAAAGGGCTCATATACACTGTGCATCTTGTTTTCCTGCATCATTAATGACAATAATGATGTGGCTATGAATAAATAATGACAAACGGATTATTTTCTCAGTCTTATCCCTACCAAGGAAGCTATGCTGCACTGCTTCATTTTCAGAAAACATCCAGTAGATACTAGAGCTTGTTAGTATCAAAATTAAAAAAATCCCCTTTGTTTTAAAGAGATTCTGTCGCCGGACCATTTATTTGAACAAAAATCTTACCATAAGATTATCTGTGCATTGATTGTATTTTATGCATGTTAGTTACCTATAAAAGCCTCCCATGTGTAGGCATCCAAAAGCCCTGAAACGGTGATGTCAACAGCCCCAGCAGACTCAGAGCTATCACTAACACGGACCAAGTGGGGGTTCTGTCTGGGCTACGATCTCCGACCTGCACTGGGTTATGGCTGTCTGTCAGTGAATACACTAACCCCTGAGGCCAGTGTATCCACTGCCAGCCATAACCCAGTGCAGCTCCCCCCCCCCCCCCTTGCTTCAGTCATTGGTTGCAAGGACCGCTGGCTTCCTAGCAACCAATGACATCAGGAAGGGCCAGCTTGTCAACAAGTGATCTGGGAGGCTGTCAGGGACCAGAACACCTCCAGATGGCACTGTGGCGCTGGAGCAGATCCTGCAGTTCCAGTGCTCACCTGCAGGTGTAGCAGCAATTAGTCACCACTTGGTGGTGATCTGGTAGGGTATTTAACCTCTCCCTGCAGTGAGGCCTGTGCCTCAGTATTGTCGCCATAGCCTGTATCCTGTTGCCTCCTTGGACCCGGACTCCTGACCCTTATCCCTGAGGTCTCCCGATCTGTGGCTGCCCTCTTGTTGCCCTGCTCCCTAGGTTAACTAGCCCTGTTGTCTTCTGTGTGTGATTTTGCTGTTTGCATTTAGTTTGGCTATTAAATGTTACTTGTGGGTGTTGGTGGGGTTGCTTGTGTTTATGTGATTTTGGTATGTCTAATAAACTATAAGTTCATAAGCATTGTTTGGTGAGGTCACGTATTTGGTCCTTCTGTATAGATACCTGCACGCGTTGTGTGGACACCCGTGCACGGTATCGTGATAGAGGCTGTGCAGCCACCCAGATCTTGTACCCAGACTTGTACTAGTCTGTGACCATGCCGCTCCCCCCTTCTGCACTGCCCACCATAGTTTTCAGGGTCCCACGGCTGAAGGTGCCAGGATGGAGAGGGGGAGCAGACCGAGGAACATCCATTCCCCAATCTGCTCAATATGCTCTATGCTGAATGAAGCAGGGAGCACAGTGCTTTCAGAGCTCCCTGCTTCACAGCTGTCAGAAACCAGCTGAAGTGCCGGGTGAACAGTAGATCAGGCACAATGCTGTGCTTGATCACCTGTATTGAAGGGTAGGAGAGTCATCAGGGTTCTCTCGAAATAAGAATCGATCCTTACAGTGGGGCTTCCCCTGCACTTCAAGGGTTAAGAGCTAATTTTATTCTAGGAGGAACAAAAAATTCAGTAATACTTACATCATTCCTCACTCTACATGACCGGTCCCACAAAGCCATGTCTCTTCACTGCTCCATTGTTCACAGGCACTCTGATGTCATCATGTACATTGCAGGACCTGAAGCCCTGCATTGTAAGTGAGTACTCAGAGGGTATGCCCACAACCCAGAGGTAGAGGAGACCAACTGCAAGGATTATTTTTTATTTCAATGCAGAACTCGACCAACCCATTCGATGTTCTCCCAAAACAAATACTTTCAAGGCCTGCCAAGTATCAAGGTTGCCAGTGTGCTTATTTCAGCTCTAAACCAAATTTTTAAGCCACCAAATGGCTGGTGTCATAGCTGATTACAGGTGCAGCACCATGACAACTGCAATCCATAAAGAGGCTAAGATGGAACCTTTCTTGGCTGTCAAGGATAGGAGGTTGTAGTTCTACTTTATGTTCAGTTTGGAGTTTAGCTTAAATGTAAAGTATACTTCATCCTTTTAAGTGGAAATAAAAAAGCTAATGGGACAATTCCTTAAAGACACCACATTTACCACCTTTGCAAGAGACATTCTTTGGTCATTTTTTTTTACTGTTTAACCTTTTCAGATATGGCGGAGGAACGTGATGCACTAATGGAGATAGCCTATCCTGAGATACAAACCTTTTGCCAGAAACATGGACTAACATTTGAGGTAAAACCCTTAAATATAAAGTGTATGTCCAGCCAATACAATTTTTTGCTTTGGATAGAGTGAGGAAGGATTAGAACCCACGTAAAAGGGTAGAACAATAAAAATGTAAAAGGTGAAAGTTATAATCTCTGTCAGTGTTTTCTTGCTGTATGTGTCCCTGGTGCAGAATTTTTTCATGACTTTACTGTTTGGAGGAACTGTTGTCACCATGACAATAAGGGAGAGGAAATCTCTTTCACGGAGCCCCAAATAATAGTAAAAACTAGGGCTGGTAATGATTAAAAATTTTGTGTTCGATTAATCGAAATTTTTTTTAATCGATTCATCGATTAATTATAAGCCATTATTATACAGCCAAGGGAACTGTATAACTGGAAGACAAAAAGAAAGAGAAGGGTGCCCACCCTAGTGCAGATGGTTCTTTATTGTTTAAAAATAGCAAAATAGAGTGCAAAAGTATTCACAATGGTAGATCGAGTAGAAGCCTAAATGAGTAGTGCAAGGATACATCAGTTTACAAACTTCAATAATTTTGATCGATCAAAAAAATTAACGATTAATCGAAGGATTAATCGTTAATTTCCGCAGCCCTAGTAAAAACCTGAAATAATCCTTTTGCTCTCTACTCAAACCTAAACAAAAAGTATTGGCTGAGATTACATTTTACAAATGGGAAAGACAGCATATAGAAATATTACTTACTCTATGGAGTCTATTTTTAAACAATTTTGCAAGGCCCTTCTCCTTTGAATATTTGTGAACGTTTCCTTTTGTGTGAATTATAGCAGAAACAATTCGCAGGGAAGGGCCCTGTGAATAGTTTAAAAATAGACCCCTATGTCTTGTTAGGTGACCTCTGAACTCCATATTAAAGGGTATAGCTTTTTTTGAAGCTACCAGATTCATATATCTCTCTAGGTTGAACAAGAATGTTTTCAGTTTAGACATCCTGGCTTTACTCAATTGCAATAACCGTTACAAAGGGACTTCACTTTGTTGGATTTTGCACTTCATTTAGATAATGCAGTTGCAGTTGGAGTGGGGGGACTATGGCAAAGTTTCAGAGATGGTAGCTCCAACAAAATTATCTCACTGCTGGAGTTGCTGAAATATAAGTGGGTGACAGCCAATCAGTGTCCATCTAAAGCTTAAGTACATTTTGTAAGTGGGCTTGGCCTTTAAGAAATAAGTACTGTAAAATTTTCAATTATCTTTTTTTGATTATGCCATTAAAAAAGGAATGGTTTGTGCATACCACACCTACCAGGTGTATGTGTGTTTGGTACTTCTTACACTCTGCTATCTCACAGGTTGTGGACATGCGTTGGGGAGTACGAGATTATGCATCAGTGGATCACATGACTACAGATCTTTGTCTAAAGGAAATTGAAGCCTGTAAGAAGACCTCTATTGGACCGTATTTTATTGTGAGTTTTATGTCTTTCAGCTCTTTCCTATTTAGGACTTTTGCTTCCTTGCCTCTATAGCATCAAACAATGATGAAAGTTTGCTACTTCACTTTAGGACTAAGTCTGATTATTTTTGATTCATTTAACCTTACCGATAACTTTCTTTTCAATATGTATTATTAATTTTCAAAGTACAGATAAAGAACAAAGCAAGTGTAAATAATAAGTAGTGTTAACGATCCAAGGTTCAAACTCTAGTGGTTACCAAGCATTTAGAGTCCATTGAAACTAAGGACACTGAAAACAATGAGAATATAAGAACCAAGGGTACAAGCGTGGTGTAAAACATCATAACCATAATACTTACATTTCAAAGACATCCAAAGCAAAAACATAAGAAGTACATTAAGGGTGTCCCCTTTGTGCTGTTACAACAGTTGTATAAAACAGGACACAATGCATATAGTTAATTTCCTTAAAGGGTTTCTAAAGCCTCCGTTTTTTTTTGTATATATCTACTGCTAGCAAGAGGTAGATTATAGGCAAAAAGTAAAAAAAAAACGCTTTAACAGCGGTTTAAACTTACCCCATCTTCGCCACGCTCAGAAAATCCGAAACTGCTCGGGTGGCCGCAAAGCATCTTGGGGCGGGCGCATGCGCAGTTCGGATTTTCGGCCGGGAGACGAGGAGAGACGCAAGGTAAATCTATGGGCGTGTGCACCCGCATGCAGACACCGTGGGACAGGAAGTGCCAGCAAGGACAGAGGAGTCAGCGCTGGATCGGAGACCCGCAGCAGTGCTGGAGGGACAGATGAAAACATCAGGAAAGAAGAAGAAGATCGGATTAAGAGACATAATTTAAGGTAAGTGCTAACATTAACATTGGGGGAAGGGAAAACATTTTTTACTTTAATGTCACGTTAAGCATTACCAGCTCATTATCAGTATAGCTGGTTTATATACTGCCATCATCACTACAAGATCTTGGGGAAAAATAAATGCATTTCTGGATGGAAATAAATGTTGTGACATTGCATAAGCTTTTCGAAAAGGATGCCATGGCGAATGTGTGCTGTAATCAAAGCAAAAAGTGGTCCAATGAAATATTACAGTGTGGGACTTTTTTTGTAGCCAGGCAGTGTAATTTTTTGGGAGTAAAGACATTGGCCTCTTTTGCTGTAAAACATATATAAATATGGAGAAAAAAACATATTATACACCAAGATGAGCTCCCCCTTTTCTCAAAGAATGAATTAAATGGAACGTTTCACACTTTAAAACAACGCATCCATATTAGTCAATTCATAGAAGTACATATGCGGCAAGTGCGCCCGCATTGAAAGGAACAGAGTGAAAGAGCCTTTGAAAGTTTACACCAGGGGCCGGCTTCCTTGGAACTCCATCTGTGGTGAAACTAAAAATCCCTTCATGTCTGTGGAAGTCCTGTCTGTGGCTGTCAGAATCTTGCAATGCCTCATGGGACTTGTAGTTTCATCACAGCTGATGTGCTGATGCTGTCTACCCCTGGATTAGACTATTCCAGACTGCTGAGTAAAACTGTGGCATTACCTGTTGTTCACCTATAATTGGAATAGAAAACACACCTCTCTTGGGTATATTTCACTTCTAATACAAACGTAAAAACCTCCCGAGGCAGACCACTTCATACTCATTATATAAACAACACAGGTGTGTGCTGTAGTCTTTATGATAGAAATATCAAAGCTTCATGTGATCTGGAATTATGTTTGCTTCATCAGCTGAAGAACATTATCAATTACACACTGCAAATATCTATTCACTAAGTAGCATCTTTATAACCACTGTGTGTGTTTAGTTTTATTGTAGGTGCATAAATCTACAGCCTCATCTGAGTATTGAGTATGGTTTTATTCTTCATGACCTCACAGTAATACACCGATATCTTTAAAATAGAATAAGTAGAGAGAGAGAGAAGACATTTGCCCAAGGCAAGGTCATAGGTCAAAAGCTTCAAAACTCCATCATTGTCTTCTCCTCTAAAATATCTTTCTTTATTCAGTACATGCACGGACCTGCCTGTCTACAACTACAAAAAGTCCATTTACAGAAAGATGTGTTCATTCACAAAATAATTACATGTAGCAGTCATTCCCATGAATGTGTGATAGAACAGTAACAGCAAATATGACTTTCAAGTAAACCTATATGTAACATTTTCCTTTGTACAGGTGTATAAAACACTATAGTGCATTAGGTTCTTAATTATCCATCAGATGGCATATGTACTAAAATATAATTTTCCTAATACACTATATATAGGTCAGTTAATAGGTTACACAAAATTAGCCTTCATAAATGTGGCCATAGCTCGGCATTATTATAAACCAGCAAAAGTGTACCCACTCTAGAACAGGCAAGGATGGGGTAGTGCAGAAGTGGTGGAGAGAGCAGGGGGGTTGGAGAGCAGGTTCAGGGGTATTGGGTGTAAGGGTGGGGAGGGGGGCGCGCTTCCAGCAGACCTAGGTGAAATCAGAGGGTGCATGAGGAGCATGCAGTGAGTGTAGGGCAAAGTGTAAGAGAAGGGGTGGTGAAGGAGAGAGCACAGCTATGGTAGCGAGGAGTGGGTGTCCAGGTGTAGTGTTGTGGAAGTGATTGGGGTGCACTTTGTGGGGGCATGGAGATGGGCCTAAAGATGAAGTGGCGGAAGCTAGTGAAGGTGTATTGATAATGAGGGGTATAGATGCAGTGGTGAGAGGGGGTTGTAAGGTGAGACCATGGGGATACAGTGTTATGTGGGGGGGAGAGGGGGGTTGTGCAGGGGTGGTGAAGGAGAGAGCACAGCTATGGTAGTGAGGAGTGGGTGTCCAGGTGTAGTGTTGTGGAAGTGATTGGGGTGCACTTTGTGGGGGCATGGAGATGGGCCTAAAGATGAAGTGGCGGAAGCTAGTGAAGGTGTATTGATAATGAGGGGTATAGATGCAGTGGTGAGAGGGGGTTGTAAGGTGAGACCATGGGGATACAGTGTTATGTGGGGGGGAGAGGGGGGTTGTGCAGGCAAGGAATGAGAGCAGTAAGAACCCAGAAGGGGGGTACAAGCATGGTGGAGAGAGCAGGGGGTGCATGCATGGTGCTGAAATGTGGGGCGTGCAGATGTAGTGTATAAGGTGGGGGCTGGGGTGGATAATGTGGATCAGCTGGTAAGAGAAGGTGCCTACAGGAGCACTGGAGGTAGGGGTGCTGGTGTGGTGGTGAGAGAGGGGACGGGCAGTGTCCAGGTACATTGTTGAAAGCTGGGAAGATGGCATGCAGGCATTCGGTGAGTAGGGTCTGCTGATTCATACATTCATGAAAGAAGGCATGATGGGTGATCACAGAAGGGGGGGGTGCAGGCACTGTGGATGCTGAGAGAAGGGAAATTGCAGGTGCGATAGGTGCTAAGAGAAGGGAGGTGCAGGCACAGTGGGTGCTGATTATATGCTAGTATAGGTATACTAATAAGTATAAAAAAGAAGATGCATGTGCCCTTACTTTACCTGTACTTTTGAGAGTACCCTAAGCCATATTGTTAATTTGTCTATATCTTTATTTCCATAGGGCTTAGTTGGTAATCGATATGGTTATAGACCCATGCCTCGACTTATTGGTGAGGAAGAATTTAATATCCTGTATAAAAAGGTACTTAAGAATGAAGCTGAAGCACAGCTGCTAACCCACTGGTATTGGAAAGACATAAATGCTGTTCCTCCTATGTATGTTTTTCAACCAATCACAGTTCACCTTCCTCATTTCTCTGACAACAATCCATCCCATGCAGAGCTTCAGCTAAAAGAAATCAAGAAGTGGAGAGAAAGTGAAAAACGGATATCTCAGGCATTGCGCTTAGCAGCAGAAAATGCTCAGAAAGAAGGACTGATCACTTTAGAGCAAAAACACAAGTATTTCAAATCAGGTTTGTGATTTTGAATGTCTAGGGGATTTTGGTGGTTTTTGTTGTGTTTTAAAGGGAACTTTTTTTTTTCCGTTTTGCATAATGTTGAAAGGGTAGGGTCCTTGGTCCAATTTCTATTGCTATTTGTGTCCCTCACTTCTCATATCCTGTCCTGGTAACACAGGGAGCTTGTTGTGAATTGCATTTCCAGTTTGACCTCACTGGATTACATTCTTTCTATATTTCTTTGGAGAATCTACTAGGGGCTATTGACATTGTCACTGGTAACCTAGAGAAATATTCAGGGGAACATCTGGCCGAGAGTCCTGGGCGCCAAAAACAGCAATCACCATTGTGACTTGGCACTGTCCTGTCACACTTAATTGAGGAAAATATCTCCCTTTCCTTTCCGGTGTAACAGGCTGATCTTCCCACTGGAAAGCCTGCTTAACAGCAGTCACAAACAGATCTACCAATCCCAAATTAAAAACTCCTGGAACAGAATCATCTTGAGGCTCCTTCACCTTCTCTGACAAGCTTTCCTCTGCGTTCTGTTCTGATGTTGCTCTTGGATTGTTTCTCCCTGTTGTTGATGTACTCGGCTTGTCCCAGGATGTTGAAAATTCTCTAAGAGAATCCTGTACCACCTGCTTAATGAGGCCCATGACATCCTCTTTCTGCTGACCCGAGTCCTTAGCTGCTTCAGCAAAGCAGGATGGGCAGACTAATTTATCCACGATTGCTGGGTTATCACAGGCCCAACAGCATACTGATGTTGGCCTAGACCTTAAGACCTGATAAGGTGGAGGCATATGATGACCTGCCCCTCTGGAGCGACGTAAGGAGGATTGAGAGGTGGAGCGATGGCGGTGCGCCTTATAGTGTCTCTGCTTTCTTTCTCAAGGAAGGCATGCGCTCAGGGCTGTTAAAAGAACAAGATTCAATGAATGGCAAGAGAAATAAATGGCTCTGTAACAACTATACTTGCCAATATGTCCCCTACCTAGTGTCATGGGGACCTTTCATTTGGGGTGAGTCGTCCATTCCTTCTTTGCAGCTGTGTGGCAAGGTAGAAAAAGGAGAGAGAGTGAAAGCACCATGAATGTCCAATTCCCAACAAACTGAAAACAAAAACAGAAGAAACAGACACTTACAGCAGCCACAGGATAAGAAAAGAACCAGTGTACAAAAACAGCAGCATTCTCAGACAGAGCAAAAGCCCAGTGGAGCAGCCCCGCACTTGCGCTGGGAAATTTAAATAGGGCACTATAATGAACAAACTCTTCCCCTACCTGAGCAGCGTTCGGATGGCCGACTGCCCCTAACCAAGATGGCCACCACTACCTTCCCGCAGTACTGTGCATGCTCCGACTCAACGCCTGCGCAGTCCACACCACTGGACGCCACAGGCAGAGGTGGCTGTAAATCTCTGCAGCAGGACCCGTACAAAGCGATGGGAGGAGGAAACAACACCGAAGCCGACAGGAAAGACAGAACAGGCGAAATACAATAAAGGAATAAGTAGGGGGAAAAAAAGGAGCAAAAAACTGCCACAGAGGCTGCACCCACCATCACCAACCATGGCACTACTGGCTGTAAAGATCCCCAAAAACACAGCCTCCTGCACCTTATACAGCGCATTTAGCAGCTTAAGTGTGCAGACTTCACCCAGGAGAACCTGATCTGGATGACCTAACCCTGTCAGGGTTATGGTAGGAGAATGACATGGTCCTGCAGGTCTTGGGACAAAGAACACGAAGGAGGGCTCAGGGTTAGGGTCAATTAATTTATAAAGTTACTGGTCCAGGGGGTTGAAGGTAGGTGGAGCTTCAACCACAGGCATGCTGCCATGTTGGCACTAGGAAAAAAAAAAGTATGTATATATATATATATATATATGGACAAAGGTATGGAAGGATTTGGTTCCAAAAATGGAACAGTCCCTTTAAATAAGGGACAGTGGGGGGCAATGCATCTGCACTGTTCTACTCTATGCTGAGGCTTCTTCTCACACCTTTCTCGCTAGACTGTTATGGAATAGCAGATAAACTGCTACTGTGCCACTTTAAAAGCATCCAGGCTACAGGAATTGCATGTGCTCTAAGACTGTGAGTACTTATAAAAGAGACAGATATAGAGATGACACGCCTTAGTCTTTGGCCAGTTTAGTTACGTTTAGTAGTGAAATGTTTTCTTTAGGCAACCCATGGACATGAGATTACAGGTGCTCGATCTGGCTACGTGTGGTTTGATTTAGTGATAATATCATTCATTTGTTAGTAGGCAGTTGTCAAAGTTCTCTCTTTACTGCTCATTTAGATCTGCATCTTACCTTAAGATCCACAATTTTGCTGCTTCATCATGTTGCTTTGGCCACTGTGCACTGGATGAAATGCTAGTGTTTACCCAATTATGCACAACCTCTAACCTCACTCTCCATCCTTCTGTGACCATTCTCCTCTACTTTCATCAGTGACTACCATCCTTTTTGGGCATTGTCCTCTACTTGAAACACTCTTTCTGCCTTTTTGGCCATTTTCTTCCATTTTGATCCATACCCACCTTCCTTCCCTCTATGATCATTCTCTCCTTTCCACTGCCCTCTGCAGCCTACATCATTGCTGGATGTATGATAGACACTCGTGCTAGCATTGTGTCTTGGTCCTGTCTAAACGTGGCCACTCACAAAATGCATAGCTCCTGAATGGTTCCTGAAAATGTTGGTTTCTGAAGATTTTCCAGCAGCTGATTGTTCCTTAATACTGTATCAATCAACAGTGTGAACAGCAGGAAAGGTATCTAACTTCTTCTAAAAGGGGAGCCCTTTAGTTTAGCCTTAAGTTTTAGCAATAGAGTGGTTTTAAGTGACTGTTAAGGGACCACATACAAGGGATGGTTGTTGATGTTGTACATTATGACATGATGTTACAGACTTTAACTAGAAGTTTCAGATTGTAAGAAAATATGTTTAGAAGTACTTTTTCTGTGTTTGCAAAAGACACAAAGTTAAGTACTGCCCATGGAAGATGTCTCCAACTTTAAAGCTGATCTAGATAAACTAGTACAGTTGACAGTTTAGTGTAAGGTTGCACATTTTGGGGCCAAAAACAAGATTGGAACATACAATATAGGGGGTGTAAACTGGGTAAATCAGTAATGGAGAAGGACCGGAGTGTCTATGTGCATAGAGTAAATAACAGCATGCAATACCTATCTCCAGCTTAAAAAGCTAACAAAGTACTCTCGTTTAAATAACACTTAAAAGAGAGAGCAATATTATTTTTTCTGTATATAAAACATTAGTAAAACCCCATCTTGAATATGTAGTTTTGTTTTGGGCACCAGAGTTGTCGGTGCTGCAGGTAACTAACTTTTGGAAAGGTAACTTTCTAAAAAGCAAAAAATATAAATGGCTACTTATATGTATAAGTAATAGATAGCAGACTGTTAAATCAGGGTGATATTCAATTGGTCTAGCCTGCTTATGCATGATACCCATTGAAAGGCTTATTTATTACAATTAGTAAAATAAACTAAATAGCTGAATGGTGTGTGTGTGAGTGAACAATAGCAGCAGAAAACTGAGGAGGTAAAAGGAGAAAGCAAGCATGCAATAAGAGCAAGGGAGCTGTGATAGCAATCATATTGTGAATATGCAAAGATAAAAGCAAACCAGTATAGAACGGGCTTATAATGAGTACATTATATTATAATTTTGCAATCTTTCTTATTAAATATTTGTTCATATTGCCATATGATATTTCACACTGGCATGCACTCTGGAGCTGGAAAACACTATGTGAGTTTAGGTTATTGACAAAGCTGCAAAAGTCAATCTGTGACTGCTGACACTCAAGCTGAAGTGACAAAACAAATAAAACTAAAAAAAAGGACAAATCTAAATATGTTATTATATCTACAGACTTAGTAACAAAAGCGAGAGATTTCTGTAATTCAGCAAGTGAGTGTGGATTATTGGAGATAGAGAGTGTTAAACTCAAATTTAAGGTTATATTTGCAGACCAGGCAAACTGGAATTGGAAACAGAATTTTGTGTATACCTAGCATGTAAATATCAGTTGGTATTAGGTATTAAGCATTCTTTACTAATTTTAAACATTCAGGAAATGGGCTGTGCTGGACAATATGCATGAAAATAGAACATAGGTACCAAATTGTCACAGTCTGAATGGTGTGTGTCAAAACAATGATAGACTAAGATTAACTAAGTCGACTGTTACGACCCTGTTAGAACAAACTGGAATATTTTGCACATGTTCCTTGTGCGAGAATATGTTTCGTCCATCCTACTTCAAGTTTCATCCACTGCTATTAACTCTGGTCAAGGGTATTCAAAGCATAGATGGCTTTTTCAGGCTATATGCAGCCAAGACATGATGTCATCAAAGTCAGTTAGATATTGTTACTGTACTTTGTATAAAATATTTTCAAAAGACACAGTGTAACAAAACTAGTATTGGTGCTCACAAAACCCTTCACACAAACAATAAAAACAATTACAAAGACACTATTTTTGTAGTACGTATGTCTCTGTAAAATGTAATCCCTACTGGATGTTCAATGTATACATTTAACTGACTTATACCAAGACGTCATGTGCTGGCGACCTTAGCGCTGCCTACAAGAGTCCATAAAATACCTAAATAGAAGAGGTCTGCTGAGGCAAAATTAGTTTCTACGTTAACCAAGAAGGATGCAGACAATAAAAATATGTGTTTCAGCTGTCAATGTAGCCGTTTTCCTTGAGTTCTGATTTAATATCATAGCAATAAATGTGTATAACAATCTATTTTGTATTAAACTTATTTCAGTAACAGAGTGGGAGATTGAGTGTGGACTCTTGGCCTCTGACACAGATGAAGCAGGCTCTACTATGTTTTTCAGAGAAGTTAAGGACATTAATCTCTGTAAAGATGGTTTACAAATTTTAGATGTCAAGGAAGATGGAAGCCATGACTCAGAAGCTCAAGATCTTTTAGAAGAACTTAAATCCCGTATTGTCCAGAAACATCAAAACAAAGTAAAAACACTCACAGTGGAGCTAAGCAAACAAGCATTAAAGGCCAATTACCTTCAAATGCTTTGTGACCAGGTCATTGCTGTTGTAAATCACCAGATACTTAGATGTCTGTCTACAAGAGAAAAAGATATTTCAGAATTACAGGTAAACAAACTAAAAAAAAACAAAATATGTTTACGTGATCTTGTACATGTAATTTTGTACTGCTCTGAGAAAATTTTTAAGCTAGTGGATTCCAGATTTAAAAATGTTTTTGGTTTTGGATAAAATCAAGTTTTTTTTGCTGTCTGTGTCCCATTAGGTAGATTGTCCTTTAGTTTCTGTCTCCAGACACAACAGGTAGGACATCTGTCCACAGTTTGGGAAATCCTAGAGATATATCACCATAACATGTGTCCCCATTGGAAGATTTGTCCTCTATTCCTCTTCCAGTGACAACTTAAAATTAAAATTTTCAATGATGTTTAATCCTAGTGACAATGGTCAATAGGACAAATAGAGAGGGCAAATTTCTCCAATGAGGACATAGACAGCTCTAAAATTCTGTCAACGGTTCTAACACTTTCCTGTACTCTACAAAAGTAGAGACAATTATTTTGGCTTTAGATATACTTTATGATTTTGCCTATAGTGGTAATAAAGGGTTGCAAATGAGTGCTTGTAAATTGTCTTCTAACATACATGTGAAATATCATAACCCATGGCACCAGTTCATGTAAAGACTAATCAGCATAAACCAACCCTTTGGGGCATTTAAAGGTTAACTTTAGGCAGATATGAAATACAAAACTTAAAGAAGCTCTGCAAACATTAATACATTATTCAATTATATTTTGTACAAATAATGTCTTAATCCAAGCGGGCTATGTACCCAAATTAGACTTGGAATATGCCTAATGCAGGCTCTGCACAGCAGGGCAGGAGTGTGAGAGGTAGAAGCAGTACAAGGAGCCAATCAGTTATTGTGCTGACAAGAAGCATGCTCCTAGGAAGAGAAAACAGAGTGAAAGAGAGATGAGCTTATCACTGTGCTGCTTCTCCTTTCACTGTCCAGCCACTGGCTGGGCAGATGCAGGAGGGCCAGGGCTCAGAGGAATTGGACTGAATGTTGCTGGCCATCAGCAGTGACAGAAAAAAGTACTGCTGCTGAAATCTCTGGATCTTAAAGGTGAATATTGCAGCAAAAGCTAGTTTTGTTATTATATCTTTAATAGGCTCTTTATTTTTATCGTATTACTTTTGTCTGGAATTCTGTCATAATAGCAAAAATGTAAATAATAAACAAAACATGTGAAAACGTATGTATGGCGGTATTTCTCATACAAAATTTAACCACAAAGCATACACTTTAATTTTCATTTTGTGCCACAAGCAGTTTTCACTATAAGAATATTTTTGTAGATATTTATGCACCCTTATGTACCAAAATACATTTGAAAAAAAAAATGTGAAAACTAATATTTGTTGGTGCTTGCTTCCAGAAAAAACATCCTTGGTTAGGAGGGCTAATGCAGGAAGTAACACATCACCTGCAACTGTCTCATACAAAGTCAGAAGTATTTTGTGGACGTCAGGAAATACTCGAAACCATTGTGAGTCGAATAAAAAATAGTGAAGCTTGTGTGCAGGCCCCTCTTGTCATCTATGGAGCTTCTGGGTCAGGAAAAACTGCTCTTATGTGCAAAACGTTTGAACTGCTAAGACAGTCTGCAACCGCTGATGGGCATCATGTGTTGGTGTTAAGGCTTCTTGGAACTTCACCTCAAAGCTCTGAAATCCATGATGTTCTCAAAAGTATTTGCTATCAGGTAGGTTTGTTAAGACGCATGATCACTCTTAGATACAAGTAGCCATTGCTGTGTTCTTACGATTGTCATTTTCTACTTAGGTGTGCTTAGCATTGGATCTGCCCTTCCCCACTACACAGGTCACTAACATTTACAATGAAACGGTGAGATTTTTTCACCAGATTCTCACAAAGGTATCTAATAAAAGGTCAGAAAATTTGGTGCTTTTTCTTGACTCACTTGACCAGCTCTCCTCATCAGAAGGTGCCCATCATCTACACTGGCTACCAAAGGAATGTCCAGCCAATGTCCACATTGTCTTGTCCACATTACCTAATGAAGCAAGCATTCTGAACACGCTACGAGGGAAAATCACAGATGTAACATCTTACTTGGAGGTGCAGCCACTCTCTGCTGAACAAGGTGGACAGGTGATTGAAAAGCTTATGTCTTCAACTGGACGGAAGCTGACTCCTGCCCAACTTGACATTGTACTGGACAGCTTCAGAAAATGCGGGCAGCCATTGCTTCTTAAACTGGCATTTGATGAAGCCAAGAGGTGGTCATCTTACACACCACCCTCACAACTCCATATTGCCACAAGTACAAAAGAAGCTGTATATCAGTTGTATCAGAGAATAGAAAATGTCCATGGCAAATTACTGGTATCTCATGCCCTGGGTTACATTGCAGCATGCAGGTTGGTAAATACATTTTCTTTATTTTTCTACATTTTCATTATTTTTTATATGTAAAGTTTGAGTTACATTTGGGGAAATATTATTGTTCAAATGGTTCCAAAGCATTTTCATATTTATGCAAGTCAGAATAATACATTGCATAGATGCATTCTTGCAGGCACATTCATACTGCATATGCAAAAATGTGCAGTAAATATTTTGCAGTAAAGGAATCCACATTATTTCCTGTCCTGCTAAAATATAATAGTATTATAGCCAGGGTAGCAAGTAAAGTACTCCAAAGTACAAAGAAAAGAACTGAAATGTTTCTAATGGCATTCACAAAGTAGGTCATATAAATTGCAGAATATCAGGACTCCAGTAGACAAAGAACTTAGACATTTTCAACAGATATATTAATTGGACTATACCAAAATATAGCAGTAATCTATGCCTTAAAGCTAAGTGTAGGTAAGGTTTTGTTTTTTTATAAACCCCATACAATTCACATTCCCAATTTGCCTGTAGCATAATTTTGTGAAGTACCTACAGATTCCCCCAAATTTAATGACCATTAAACTCAGGAATTAAATCTTAAAAATGCATTCAAGTACCTTAAATATTAATAAAAATGTATCTTATTTGTGTATCACTCGGCTGTACAGCCTCAAATCATCTCTGAATTGGTGCTGACACTGTCCTTCTTTCTAGAGGGTGGTTACTTTTGTTCCTCATGGTCCCTGTGTCCATTGTAAAGTAGCCACCACCCCAAGCTCACTCCTGTGATGGAATACCATCTCATGTTTTGTTTACTAATTTGTATTGAGTTTGTAGTCCATCATTGGAGCGAGCTTTGAGTGGGACCATGGGGAACAAAAGCAGCCACCCTCCTGGAGGAAGGAAAGTGTCAGCACCAATTCAGAGATGATTTGAGGATCTACAGCTGAGTGATACACAAATAAGATAAATTCTTGTGAATAGTTAAGGTACTTGAATGTATTTTTATGATTTAATTCCTCCTTTTAGTGTCTCTTTAACCTTAATCATTATGGAAGATGTAATTCTCTCTCCTCTCTCTCTCTCTCTCTCTCTCTCTCTCTCTCTCTCTCTCTCTCTCTCTCTCTCCACATTCTACACTGTATATATAGATTATGGTTAGGGCTTCCTCATCACTAAAAGAGGAAGACTGGACATACCTGTCTTTAAATACAGAAGATCTATGGCACTGTGTCATAAAATGTTTTGAATGTACAAGGGTACAGTAAAAGCTGTGCAATGTTACAAGTGATATTATCTCAGATACTCAATTTGACTTGTGCTACCCTTTAAAACAGACAAATGCAATGAGCTGCATATATGGCTTTCACAAACATTTTGCACAAGAACTGAAGGGCAGTAGGAGTCAGTTACATCTTCTCACAGAAAACACAGTTTGCCTCCATGCCACCAGTAAGATCTGCATTATAATACTATTAGTTCACTTCCCAGTATCCATATGTCACCTGCCCCCAGCACATACAACTCTCTCCCCAGTATTAATATCAATAGTGAGGTCTGTACTTCAGCATACAAACCCCACTCCCCAGTATCCATGCCACCAGTGGGATCTGCTACCCAAAACACACAGCTTATTCCCCTTGTACACACACCACCTAGGAGACAAGCACTCCAGTGCATCCAGTTAATACCATAGCATCCCTTATAGCAATGAGATTTGCCTCCATACTACCTGTGAAATCAGTACCTTAGCACACACAGCTTATGACCAGTAGCACACACAGCTTACTACCGGTATCTATACTCACTCCCATTATCTAAACAGGAAGTGTAGAATAATCTGCACAGACACAAGGACACAGACAGCAATAAAATGCCAACAGGAATTCTGAAGGGGTATAAGTATGGTGGCAAAGCCTCTTAAAGACACATGGAATACATTTACCACTCATCTGCATAAAGCAAAGTGGCCCAGTTTACCCCAAATTCTGATTTGTGATAATTAATTTGATTATCCCCAATAATTTCCTATCTTTATCTCAACTTTAGGACTGGTCTGTCAGAAGCTGAACTGAAGGATATTTTATCTTTAGATGATGAGGTTCTCGCGGATATTTATCAATACTGGGCTCCTCCAAGAAGTGATGTCATACGGATTCCTGTATTGTCATGGACTCACCTCCGACATGACCTGGATGGATATTTGGTGGAAAGGCAGGCAGATGGGAGCACAGTGCTGGGCCTATACCACAGGTATGAAAACTCAATCTTGTTTTAAAGCAAACCCGTGTTTTGTCCATCAGCAGCTTATAGCTATCATTCCTTTTCTCTGATTGGCCACTGGAAGCAAAGTAGTCCAAGGTTTGAGGGAGCATGTGACTCACTTCCTCCCACATGACAATGCAGGTGCTTAGTGCATGGCCACTCAGGAACCCAGTGCTGTCACATCGAGATGGGGAAATAATCTTGGGTCCCGTGCAAGCAGAGATACAGAGGTAACACTCATCATTCCCAATGCCCAAACAGAGTGGTGGAGGAGCAAAGGAACATCCGTATAAGCTGCTGGTGGGGTGTCAGGGAACCAGGGGTACCACCTCACCCCGAGGCCGCCAGGTACGGTGTAGTGCACGGGGACTCCTTCGGCTTGGCAGGACTCCTGTTGACAGGGTTGCAGGTGCGCACACGCGCGGCAGACAGGCTGTGCAAAGTGTGCGCATGCTCGATGGACAGTGCGCCCTCGGCCATTAGTGTTGTCAGGTGTGGGTCTTGCTGGGGGAGGTTCCTGGCACACACCTTCTGTTTTTCCCTCCAGTCATTGGCTCCTGGACAGGGAAGCCTCCTGGTTGTCTCTGCAACCGGGGGCAGTCCTGGTTCCCACTGGGTATATATTCCAGTCAGAGCCCTGGCTTGTTGCTGAGCTATTCTGCCTATATGGTGCAATTACCTAGCCTCTTGAACCAGATCCTGCTGCAGCTTCCTGACCCCTCATCTGAACTCCTGGTTATTGACCCCTTGGCCTGTCCTCCCGCTCTTGATCCTAGCCGCCTGCCTCGACCCAGACTGAACCTACACCTTTTGGATTGCCCTTTTGTGCCTCGTTTTTGGATCTATTGCCCGTTTCCAGCCAGTGGGTTCCACTTCATGGCTCAAGCCGGCGATACCTCCTGACATTAAAACTAACTTGTTGTTTTGCCCTACATGGTCAAAGTACAGGTTTTTTTTAAAACACCTAATTTTTATTTGAATGCTACATTGTGGAGTAATGAATCACATGTATAGAAGTACAGTCCTGTGCTACATCATGATGTTATGTAGGATAAAATACACAACATTTATACTATGTGCCCCACTTAGTCAAAATGCTTTATGCTGCCCACCTCCTATACCTGGCTAGCCTTAAAGGAGAACTATGGGGTTAAGGCTTTTCCCTATAGTTCTCCTTAGGGTAACGGGAGGATACAAACTAGCGTCCTCCCGTCACCCTAGGCTCAGCTGTAGCTCGCGGTATACTGAGACGCCGCAGCTGAACTGGATCCCGACAATTATGCCGGGATCCGCCCAACTGCGTGAGTGACAGCTGGCTCTGCCTATCTAGAGGCAGAGCCAGCTGTAATCGCCCCCTCCCCCGTCCGTTCCACCAGTCAGCGCTGGCAGGTCGGAGCGGGGAGGGGGGAATCCAGCCCCCTTCCCTGTCACGGCAGAGAGCCGTGACAGGATCGAGAGGTGAGCGAACGCCGGTATGTGTTCGCTCACCTCCCGATCTACTGAGCCGACCTGTGATAGTCTCATTGTCGCAGGTCGGCTAGAACTATGAGGTGAGTGAAAAGCACTCACCTCATAGTTCTCCTTTAAAATTATATAAGCAAGACATGTGATTACATACTGTTCACACACAAACACAGAGGTTCTTAATATAGCACTAAATGTGTCCTTTTTGAGTGGGTAGAAATAACCAAATGATAACTGACAACATACTCCATTCTTTTGCTCTAATTCCATGAAGAGCCATCATTCTGACTAAATTGTGTGTATCTGTCCCTAGAGTACAGACCCTACCCAGTAAGAGAAAAACAGCACTGCAAAGAACAGCTATAGAAGGTGTGCAGAATGCTTTTCATAGGTAATCAGGATGGTTTACTAAAGGCAAATGGGCTGTTCACTTTGCAAGGGAATTTTCCCTTACCTTAGTGTTCACTTCGCAAAAAATACCCAATCACTTGCAAGGACAATTAAAAACCCCCCACTATTTCTTGGATTGGAAAACGCCCATGTAAAGTGAAAATTCCCTTGCAAAGTGAACAGTATATTTGCCTTTATTAAATAAGCCCCAATTAATCCAGAAACATGGCTCCTTTGGTAACATGGCTCTATCAGAAAAAAATAATTGATTAGCTGACATTATGATAGTTATGTGTAGAAAAGCCAAAAAGCTGGGTTTAATGAAAACAATTTCTGTTAAAAACCTGCCCTCTACTGTGTTAAATGTCATCTTATGTAAATGCCACATCAGGAACATGTATACGAAGAACAATATAATCTAAGTTATACCTTCACTGAATTTATTTTTGGCTGCAGGCAGTTCATTGAAGTAGCACAGGAAATCTACCTGAATGATTCAGAAAGGAAGAAGAGACATCATACCCTGGCGGAATATTTTTTGGGCACTTGGAGTATGGGGACACTGCGGTGGATAAATCTACCACTTCTTAATAAATCCCTAAGTGCTGACAGAAAGGTACACAAACTTTATCTGTAGCAAAGTGAAGCTGATTGCCATTATATAATGTAGCGAAAAGATTAGATTATGGGCTAGGGAGGGTGGGCTTGTTTGTTTGTACCTTAAAACTAAACCTCAGACAAAAAGCCAGCAGAGCTAGAGTCAGGGGGATGAGTCACAGCTCTGGCTCATTCATTTTTGTGTGTAAACTTCAGCTTGAGCTATAAAGCTCTGTTAACAATAAGGTTTTGTTTTTTTACAGCAGTGGGTAAGGAGAAAGTAAGTAAGGCAAAACAGTGAAAAGGAGCATAAAGCTCTGACTGCTGGCTAGATATGACAATACAGAATATTAATTTGCAATATTTCATGTTCACTTGACTGAATAAAAAGAAAAAAAATGTTTCAATGTTATTTTTATCCCTAGCCATTATAAATAATGAAAGAAAATATGTGCACAGGTTTTGTACATTCCTTTTAAAATCAGATTAAGCTTTTGATGTCAGTAATCTTCACAAAATAAATGTAAATTAATCTGAAGTGAAAAAAATTAATAGTTGACAAATTATTTAAAAGTACTCGAAAACTCTTGATTACATAAGTATCCACTGCATTTCCTGTAAAACCCCTAATAGCCTCTAGTGCAACCAACTGCCTTCAGAAATCACATAATTAGTTAGAGCCCTTTCACATGGGCTTTCTGATCAGGTCCATCAGTCAGTTTTTTAGGCAAGTCTGATTGGAAGACAAATGTTAGTGTATGGGCAGCTGGATCTAAACAGATGGGCGTCCAGTTACTCCCGACTCTGGCCAGGTACGGAAAAAACAAACGTATAAAAATTCTATTTCACCAGACCTGACCGTGCCAGATTGGGGGTAATTTGATGTCAATGGAAACAAGTCCATTTACATCTGATTCCCCATAGACTACCATGGGTCTGGTAATTTAGTTTTTTCCTCCATTGCAAGATGAAGGAAAAACTGGACATCCGGACATCACAGTGGTGACATCCATTCCGATCAGCAGGGGATCCGTGCATGGATCACCTGCTGATCGGACTGTGTGAAAGGGGCCTTAGATGGAGTTAACTTGAATTGTTACATAATCTCAGAATAGATACACTTGTTTTCTGGAAGGGCGCAAAGTTTGTTAGTTGGTATTTAAAAAACAGCTTCATGATGGTTATAAAACTATCAACATTTCCAAATAAAAAGGGATTCACTTAACATGTCTCAAGACTTCGATTTCCCATTTTATATTTTTCAAATGTTTTATGTGAAAGGGTTTTCAGCAGAAGTCATGAGTGAATATGCAAAAGACTAACAACTTCATTAGAACAAACAATATATTAAGTGAAAATGGTACAGTGGAGATCATTATTATTTTCAAACACATAATTCACTTTCTGTCCAGTAATCTAATAGAGGAAAACGATCTACTGAAATTTGGATATGCTTGTTTAACATGGCAGCTAACATAGGGCAGTAGGCTGCTCAACAAAGTTACACACATTACAAGCATTTCAACATGACAGCAGACAAGGTTATTTACCACACACAGTCAATGTTATCTGCATCTTTTTCACATACTGTAGGTGTTTTGTTTTATGCTCAATGTCCCTTGTTGGCTAAGTCCGGCAAGTCATACCTCTATGCCAGTTTTGTATGCCTTCATACAAAATAGAACAATAAAATGTGGTAAATTCCTTTTTTTCTCATTTTGATCCTAGGTAGCACCGCAGCCACTGTGGTTCTCAGAAGATATGCCCAATCTAAGAAAAATGAATGAGCTGCCTTACCATCTACTTAATGCAGGCAACATTGATGAACTGCAAAGAGAAATTTTAGGTATGAACTCCTGACATTTTAGATTTGTTTGGACAGTTACTATAATATTATTATCAGGGTCAGTGTTGTTAATGAGAACTGTCAATCACCATCCTTTTTTATATTTGTCAATATCTCACCAAATGTAAAACTCCTGTTCCTGGAAATTTTGAAAGCCAAAGACATAAACGGGAGGGAAGGGAATTAAGAGTACAGTTGCAAAGCTTGCGAGAAAAGGGAAATTTGATTTTTTTGTGCCAGTATAAAAAAATTATTGCTGGCTATAGATTGCTATGGAAAGATTAAGTTATGGAACATTGAATTAATATGTCTTGCTTTTAAATAAAGGGTTATTTTAAGACATTAGCACAGACAATTTACGCAGTGCTTTACATACTGCACATGCACATCAGCACATTACCTGCAGTTCATAGTAGATGATTGTTCCTGGACACAATCTGTCTGCGCCCAATGAACAATCATCTATTCTGAACCTGAATTGTTCCACGTGCGATTACATGTAGACAGCCACTATCAGATGAGGCCACTGTTACCCTGTATATTAGCTCGAACGGGCACAGTGGCTGCATCTGTATGGACGCACCTGGATTTCTGAAGCGAGAATTGGTAGGCTCTTGCCACAAGAATCCCTAGCTGCAGCCTAAAGCCCCATGTGAATGGGGCTTTAGGAGCCATTTAAAGCCAACAAAACAATCCTAATGTTATCTTACACATGGGCTCCAATGCATCTCTCTGAAGTGGCAATATTTCACTGAAACCTCACAATTTAAAGACATTAAATGGGATTATTTTCCAATACTAACAGTGGGAAGGAGCAAATCCTTGAAATAAGCGAAAATAAAGGAATTTCTGATTCTCCCATGTCCCACAGCCAGTGCATCATAATAAAAGAGATATAGAGTATCTCACACTATCATTTCATGTGACGACACAGCAGAAATTACACTTTGCTACAATGTAAAGTAGTGAGTGTACAGCTTGTATATCAGTGTACATTTGCTGTCCCCTCAAAATAACTCAACACACAGCCATTAATGTCTAAACCGTTGGCAACAAAAGTGAGTGTATTCCTCTATAGCTGATGGTACATTGTGCTATATATTATACAGAGCAATGTACCATCAGCTATAGAGGAATACAAATCCAAGCAATACATTATACACTGTATGTATAATGTATTGCTGGGATTTGTTGTATTCCTTTATAGCTGGTGGTATTCTGCATTGCGCTGTATAGAGGACTACAAATCCCAGCACAATACATTATACAGCGCAATGCGGAATACCACCAGCTATAGGAGTATAACAAATCCCAGCAATAATACATTATACAGCGCAATGCAGAATACCACTAGCTATAGGAGTACAACAAATCCCAGCAATAATACAATATACAGTGGTGCAATGCCGAATACCACTAGCTATAGAGGACTACAAAACCCAGCAATAGTACATTATACAGCGCATTGCAGAATACCACTAGCTATAGGAGTACAACAAATCCCAGCAATAATACATTGTACAGTGGTGCAATGCCGAATACCACTAGCTATAGAGGACTACAAAACCCAGCAATAGTACATTATACAGCGCAATGCAGAATACCGCCAGCTATAATGTACTATTGCTGGGTTTTGTAGTCCTCTATAGCCGGTGCCATTCTGCATTCATTGCAAGCCATTTTTAAAAATGTATTTTATCAGATTAACCGATTAATCGAACTTAATAATCGGCTAACTAATCGATTTTGAAAATAATCGTTAGCTGCAGCTCTACTGTATGGTCTTGGCCACCGTGCTGCAGCTCAGTTTCAGGGTCTTGTCAATCTTCTTATAGACTAAGCCATCTTTATGTAGAGCAATAATTCTTTTTTTCAGATTCACAAAGAATTATTTGCCATGAGGTGCCATGTTGAACTTCCAGTGACCAGAAAGAGAGTGAGAGCGATAACACCAAATTTAACACACCTGCTCCCCATTCACACCTGAGACCTTGTAACACTAACGAGTCACATGACACCAGGGAGGGAAAATGGCTAATTGGACTCAATTTGGAAATTTTCACTTTGGGGTGTACTCACTTTTGTTGCCAGCGGTTTAGACATTATTGGCTGTGTGTTAAGTTATTTTGAGGGGACAGCAAATGTACACTGATATACAAGCTGTACACTCACTACTTTACATTGTAGCAAAGTGTCATTTCTTCTGTGTCGTCACATGAAATGATATGATAAAATATTTACAAACATGTGAGGGGTGTACTCACTTCTGTGAGATACTGTATGTGCTGTAGAAACCTGGCAGATATAGAGACACAAGTTCAGATTGAGCTAGATGTTATAGTCATGTATTAATCCTAATTACAAACATCACTTACCATTCATTACTCAATCTATTCTATTGATTAGCAAACGTACTTATTTTTTTTGTTTGTAATGTTTAAAAAATATAAAATAATGTCTACAGGTAATATGAACTGGATATCTAGCAAAATTGTTGCATGTGGAATCAACAGTCTCATCCAAGACTTTGACATGTGCGTAAAACGTATTAACAATGGTGAGGTCAAACTTGTGCATGACACACTGCGACTTTTCCAACCCACTATCAACTTCATTGAGGCCCGGATAGGTGAGTTTTCTGCTTTGCGTCTTAATTTAAACCTAGATGCAATGAGATTAGTATGTAGCTACCTGCCAAAGAGATTATTTAAAGAATATAATGGAAACCTAAGAAAATATCTGGGTTTTACAGAAACCATACATGTAATTGTAGAGGATGCAAAAGCCTATGTCTTTAATAAAAAAGGGAGTATGGCAAGTTTCCAGTCACATGGTAATACAATCACACAAACTTTTTTTTTCAATAATGAATCCAGATCAAACAAATATACAGTACATTGCCCAGCTAAGTATTTCTTGAAAATTGTGCCCAAGCACTTACAGTTATCATGTTTCCAAACAGCTGGCTCTAATTCTCTCTGCGCGGCTTCCCTGAACTTCCTGTCCAGTACAAGATCACAAGGGACAGTGCAGTCCCCAGCAGCTGCTTATCTAATAACTTTGTGAGACACACACACAGCTTACTAGCACACACAAGGGTGGGTCCATAGGACCCTGTAAGTAAAATTAGCCATCCTAAAATAGGATATCTAGACCAGTGCTCAGGGGACCAGCTGATTTTGTGCCCCCTGGCAGCTCTCATTCATTCCTTCTTCGATCAGGTCAGGTTAGCAGCTTGGGCAGCAAGAGAGGTTAATATTTAGTCATCTTTTAGAGATAAAGCCTTGTTTGGGAAGTTTAGTATAGTGAGAGTGCAGTACAATTGAATCCAAAGCTTTCTTTTCAGTTATGCCTAAAATCAAGATAGATTTAAGTACTTGATGCAAGGCAAAATAATTTTTTTATTAAATAAATACCTGGATTAAATGGTGGCCAATTCATGTTTGCCTGGTGCCTGCTGCAAAGTGTATGTAAACATTCCAGAGGAGTATTCTATGAGAACAAGTATGAATATTGATTGCTGTTAACAAACAGGACTTCTAGATGATATGTGCTTTGTTTACCAATTTAGTTAATTTGTAAAACACTCTATTTATCCAAACATTTTTTGTTATTTCCCTACAGATCCTTGCATCATATATGTAGAGATGTTGGCAAGGCTGCATTTCTTTAAGCTGTCGTGCCCATCCTTAATAGGTAACCTCTGCCAGCAATGCTTTACCTGGTTTGAGCAGTATCCAAATCCAACCTTTATTCCTGTAAGTGGATTTTTCCAGCCACCTGGTGGCCCTCTGCAGACCACTCTTACAGGATTCAAGAAAGGTATCTAATGACCCAATGCCAAAATCTTATGACTTAATTTTTAGTTAATTGTTACCATAGTCTAGAACCATAGTGAACCACATTTATGCCTTCACTGTTTCTCTCCACTATGGGGCCTAAGGCTGCACTTCTTTTATGTCCCTCTACCTTCTCCACAAATTAAAATATAAATGGGCTTGCATTGGAAAGGGAAATTGTTTTCTACCGTTGTCATATCATGTGCCAATCACTGACTAGGCATGTAACATACAGCGCTCGTAACATGTTCAAATAGATTGTTCTACAACATAATAAACAATTAATCTCATAGGTAGTCTAAAGTTAGTGCTTTAACCACTAAGTTTATCTACTACTACTACTACTACTACTTATATAGCACCGTCAGTTTACGCACGTCACATATTTTACATTCATATTAGTCCCTACCCTCAAGGAGCTTACAGTCTATAGTCCCTATCTCAAATCTATAGACACACATACTTGGTCTGATTTTGACGGGAGCCAATTAACCTAATAGCATGTCTTCGAACTGTGGGAGAAAAACAAAGTACCCAAAGGAAACCCACACACAGGGAAAACATGCAAACGCCATGCAAATAGTGTCCTGGCTGGGATTTGAACCAGGGACCCAAGTGTTGCAGAAGTGCTAACCAATAAGCCACCGTGCTGCCCTAGTTAGATTCACATACTTTATCAATGTTTCACAACATCAAAACACATAGAAAACACATGCAAACCAGAAGCATGCATTTTTATTTGTACACCTTTTGCTTTGAAGGGAAATCAAACAAAACCATCCAGGAGCACAATATACAGGCTTCGGTACATTGCATGAATGCAGCTATATTATTGAATCAAAGGATAACTAATCCCAAGAACAAAAATATCATATATTGCAGCTTACCAGTCCCTAGATACGATGGCTGCATTCATTTTCTTTTCACAGTGAAAGAGTAAGTGTAGCCACCCAGGGACAGGAAGTGTGTTATGCGCAGGACTACCAGGTAAAAACAAAGCAAACAAGGTCAGATTTAATGCCTTTTGGTATAATTTTGCTAGTCAAATGAAGAGCTGGCTCATTTAAAATGCCATGCTTCTTCCGGAGACCATCATGGATGCGTAATGTGAGCCAAGCTTCACCCTGCTTAAGCTTCCAAGCATCCTTGCCAATATTAGATTGTCTGTAGATTTGGTCTAGATTCTTACACATACAACTGAGCAGATGTAATATTTTTTTAAAAAATTATTTTATTATCGGAATTCGTACACAGTACACATATTACAAGTATGAGTACATAGAATCACGTCACAAAGCTGTGAGCATAGTGCATATGGAAGACACCAGAAACGTGTGTGTCCTCATAAAGTATGAAACCAATATCTGATACTAACAACATACAGTATAGATAACAACAGGAGTATGAAATATACTATGTCACTTAACTGTATTGCTTATATAGGTTAAACGCAATTCTGGAGGAATAACTCCACAGTAGAGCTATTTGTTGTAATATTTTTAATGTGTCAATGTTCCCTTCTAGGTATCACCGTGATGGAAGTCTGCCCATACAAGGATCTTGTTGTTGTGGCATCTGATGATGGCACCATGATAGTGTGGGACATAAAGGATATTGTAGTCATTCACACATTAAATGGTCATTCTGGTAGGTTTAAATGACAGCCCAAAAAAACTAAATAAACAGATACTGAAAATATCAAATTATTTGCTTTGAAAGAAGAGATTTATGCAAAGTTTGCCCGGTACCGGTCCGTGGATCAAATACTGTAGCTGGGTGGTATTCAGCATTGCTGTATAATGATTATACAGCAATGCTGAATACCACCAGCCGAGGGCCCGCGGGCGTCACCCCCCCTGCCCCCCACTAAATGAAGCCCCCGGCCGCAGGTGCAATGGTTCCCTCCCTTCGCCGCCTCTCTGCCACATGCACCGCTACAGATGCGGCTCTCTAATCGTGCAGCCCCTGAGTCCTTGTTGTCAATGACGATAGTGTTGTCTTTAACAATTTCACCCTACAAACGTACAATTCTCGGGGTTTGGGAGGGGTAACATTTACCTCTAGAAGCCTGCCCCATGTCCTCCTTACCACCAGCACCCCAACCGTCCTTGTGTTCCTTTTCTGTCTGCAATTGCCTCACAGGGATGGAATTAGATGTGAAAAGAACCTGCCGGCTCTGAGACACCAGAAACCCCATTTCCTCCTGCTTCTGTGCTTCTGCTGCCCGGTCTATTATACCATGAGGTGTGTTCTCCAGCAGAGAGATTGTGTCACTGATCAACTCCTGGTCACAGCTAAATTTGTAGTCATGTGACCACTTCATTTTCATTCTTCCTTTCACTGTGTTCTTGCAATAGGTGGGGAGCAGTGGTGTGCATTGGCCTCATGTTACTGAGGTGTGCAGCTGCAGAAAGATGTCCCAATAGGCTAGCTAATCGAGCAGCTTAGGGCATGTCACTCAATGTTGTGGGCATTACTGAACAGGTAGCAAAGAACATGACTTTGCCACTAGCAACTGGTTGCAGCAATGTCATTAGGAAACCAGTGTAGTCCTGAGGGAGTCCCGTAGTCCATGTAGTCCTGAGATTGCATGGGTGACAGCCTTGTTGGGACAGGAAATTCTGAAGAAAAGCATTGCTGGATTTAAAGGGTCACTGCATGAACATGATGTACCTTTGATGAACAGAAGATCCAATACTGGAGAGAGGACACCCTCTGGTAACGAAGAGATACTGCTTTAAATGTAATATATAAAAGTATTAGATATGTACTTTGTAATGTTGTGCATTGTCATATTACATAGACCATCCTGAATTTCACATTTATGGATATTAAAGCAAACCCATGAAGACAAAAATTTGACATCTGCTAGGTCAGTTGTTCCAAGTCAGTTAACCCAATTCCAAATAAAGGCAGTATCTAAGTCAGTAACTCTCTAAGTGGTAAAGCAGGAATTAGGATGTTGGTCCATGAGGCTGAACTCAAGTGACATTGTGTCAGCTCCCATATTTCTGTTATCATAGTCGGATTCACTTTAAAAATAAGACTAATATGAATTCACTGTGTCTCCTTTCAGCTGGGATACTATGTGTAAAGGTTTTTGGTCAAGGAACGCGGGTGGTCTCTGGCTCTCTTGACAATACCTTGGTCCTGTGGAATCTGGTAACCGGCAAACAGTATCTGACAATTCAAGAAGACCATACAATTTATGAAAATGCCTATCTGGATGTGGATGAAAAGAATGGGATCATTTATTCAGCAGCAGGATCTCAGGTGCGTCAACCTATCTTTGTCTAGCAATGAACTCTACAAAATAAACACACAAAACGTGCACATTTGGCTTATTCAGAAAAGCAGAGCAAAAATTGCAAGGATGTAGAAAGAGAGTAACGCACATAGCCAACTACACTGTTTATTGGTTTAGAGCACCAGCAACAATTAAAAAGATTTCTGACTAGTTGATATGACGGCTGGTTTTAAGATGCTGTGTTGTTCAGCCGGACTATAAGGCAAAGCAATGGGTTTCAGGTGCATATGCAAATATTTGAACTATAGCTCCATTATGTAGAATAACCCATATCTAGATATGTCAGATGTTTAGCCTATCAATTTTTGCATCAATTGGTGTATAGTAATGTCATAACATAGTAGATCTGATTTAGAAAGAAGACTCTGTCAACTGAGTCTAAATGGTTTAGTAATTTGGACAGTACATTGCTCTAGATTAAAATTGCCAACCAGAACTTTGCATTGGACTAAAGTGTACTGTTAATGACTCTTGAAGTGTATCCATAGCCCAAAGTTTTTTTTTTTTTCAATTTCAGATAAAACATGGAACAGTTAGAACTTCTGTAATGTTTTTATTACTGTCTGTGTCCTCACTAGGTAGATTAACCCTCTCTCTATAGATAAAAATACAACATCAATGAAGATAAATAAAAATACAATAACTATGAAGATTTTGCATGAACAAACAACTACTCAGCCTAAAGGAATGCTGCACTTTAGAATAGAAAAATTTAGACATAGGCACATATGGATTGCTGTTCAAGCATTAAAGGGTTATTAAACCCTCACGTGCTTTTGCATATATCTACAGCTAGCGAGCAGTAGATATATGCAAAAACATTTTTAAAAAAACAAACTTTTAAAAAGGGTTAATACTTACATGTGTCTTCGCCGCATGCTCTGAAGAGTCTCGGGCGGCCGCAAAGATTCTTGGGGTGGGCACATGCGCACTTCAGATGGGAGACGAGGAGAGACACAAGGTAAGTCTATGGAGCAGTGTGCACCCACACAGACACCGTGGGAGAGAAGATATGAGAGAAGAGGAGGACAGAGGAGTCAGAGCTGGATCGGAGACCCGCACCAGCACTGGAGGGACAGCTGAAAAGGACAGGAAAGAAGAAGATTGGATTAGGAGACATCATTTAAGGTAAATTCCTACAGCAGGATTGGGAAGGGGGCGGGGGGAAATGTTTTGACTATAATGTCACTTTAAATAGTTACCTGGGCATCCCCAAAATTGGACTGGTTAACTGTGATGCCTTTTGTGTGGCTTTTGGAGCCCCCTCACTACCTCTTATGTATAAAGCAACTGTTTGCGAAAGCGACATGGCCTGACACTACTCATAGAAATTCAGGAGTAGTAAAGCATGGCGTTGTTTTAATTTAAAGGTTTACAGTGATAGGTTTCAGGTTTTGGATTTGCCCCACCTTGATTTCACTGCAAATACTGTTCCCCTGTCCCCACAAATTTTTGTCTGAATTCATCAAAATTAATATTTTTAAAACCATAATATACTTTGCTTTTAATGGCTTGGATCAGTGACTAAGGTCAGTAATGGGGCTTTTGGAAAGGCCAGTCCCCTCACTATATAAGGGGGGACTCAGAGCAGCCAGGGTGTCAGTGTATTGATGTTCCTATAAGCAGGGGATAGGGACAGAGGACAAACTGCATAAGGAGAGATTAGAGTCAGTAAGCAAATTGTGCTTCACTTTTCTGAATGAAAAGTTGTCCCCCACCTCCATTATTCACAATTCTTCATTTAACTCAAAAGCCCATATTACAACTACTCACTGTGTCAGCAAGAAGTTGGATTACTAGCTCTTGGGCCATTACCCATTTTGCCTTTTTTTTTTTTTTTATTCTGCTCTTATTATTATGGTATTTATTTGTCTTGAACGTTAGTTTGTGGTTAATATGAGGGCAGCGATCACTGTCAATTCCAAACTGCCTTTTTTTTTCTTCAATTTTTTATGCTGCAACTAAAGACACAAGGTACAAGCGGGTGTTTTCCTACAAGAAATAAAAATGTTAAACAAAAGAGGATACAGCTGAGCTGTGTAAAAATTGTCCAGTGGCAGAACAGTTTTTTTTTTTAAAAGACTGGGTTGAAATGTAGAGATACTAAGCACAGGTAGTTGTTTTCATCCAAGAATTAAAAGCGTCAGCCCAGAGCTAAGTAAAAATGGCCAGCAACAGGGCACTTTTAATGAGGAAGATTAGGCCAAACTGTAAAGAAAACAAGGCACAAGCAGGTGGTTTCCTACAAGAAATAAGAGTGTCAAATCTGTTCTATAACACCATATAGCTTAACATATAGCTTTGAGGAATGTTCATTGTTTGCTTGCTTGAGTTCTTACTTATTCTGCTTTATAAGTTCAGTGCTGAGCTTAGCGTTCAGTGTAGCAACTCTACTTTCCTAAACAGTCAAGAAATTTGCTATTGGAGCAAATAATTATTCCAGAAGACATGCAAACTGTACACTAGGTGCCGTGTAATGATGCGTTGCCTAACTTCCTGATTGGTTGAGAAGCTGGCCAATTAGGAAGCCGGGCAACGCGTCATTACATGACACCTAGCTTCCTGATTGGCTGGAAAGCCGGCTCCATGCTCCCTCGTCACCAGGTGACGAGGGAGCATGAAGCTGGCTTTCTGGCCAATCAAAAAGCTGGGGGGCATCGGGCATGTAATGACATGCTCTCCGGCTTGCTGATTGTCCAGGTCCATGCTCTCTCGTCACAAGTGAAGAGGGAGCATGGAGACGGCTTCTTGGCCAATCAGGAAGCGGGTGCGGCGTGTAATGATTCACTGCCCGGCTTCCTGTTACTGGAAGCTCAAGTATCGGGCTAGGCATCGGAGCATTTGGGCGAGTATGAGTACTCGCCCAAATACTCGGCGTTGGCACCGATACTAGTATCGGTATCAGTGCATCCCTAGTTTACAGGGTTTAATATTAGCACAGCCCAGCTTCAGTTACACTTGGTTGAGCATCATTCTGATGAGGTAGTAGTGCACCAATCTTGACTAAAGTCTGACCTGTTTTTTATGGGGTGCACATGTTGTAGGTTATGAGGCATTTGTATGGTTGATACATTTGGTGTGTATGTGGATGTATGCTTATGTGTTGCAGGTAACACACTTCAGTCTTATCCTAACTAGGTTTTTATTACGATAAACTTCCTCCCTGACCAGTTGTGCCTGTGATTAACTACCATTAGATAGATGATGTACACATTCAGGATTATTGAACATCAGTAAATTTAATATGAAGTCAGACGTTAAAGGTGTCTTGGGAAATCAGAGAATTATCATGAATCATCATGGAGAGTCATGAAAGGAGAGGCCTAGAGACACATAGATGCATATATGGATTGGACATATATGCTGGGTGTATAGAGTCTATCCTTGCTAGGTCATTGTCATCAAATTCGTTGTCACCGTCATAAAGATAGAAGTCTAGATATACTGTACATAGGAAGGGACTCACAAGGCTTTTATTTTTTATTACTTTTATTATTATGAATATTTTCTGTTGGACTGTTCCTGTTCATCTGTTTCTGGGATCTAATATACGCTACCCTCTGTGGAAATGAACTGAGTTTGCCTGGATATTGCTTGACGATTGCATTCTACACATTTTTTTTACCCCTCCAACATAAACATAAATATATTTATACTTTATAACTACAGCTATCAGTACATTTTAGATCACAGCAACTCATGTCTTTCTTCATTCTGCAGGTCTGTGGATGGAATATAGAATCTGGAGATCCTGTTTTGTGTTTCTCTCCTGGCGTTCCTGGATTTCCATTACAAGCTGCTGTATTTTCACCACAGCAAACTGTAATGACAGTGACTGAAGGGGGAACAGTTCACATATGGGAATCAACCACAGGACAGTTAAAAGGGTCAAGGCAGATACCGGGCGCTGATGCTGAGACTACACATCCAGTATGTAGTTGTGTTATTCCCAAGTATGGGAAAATGGTGGTCGGGTTCAAAAATGGCTTCTTGGCACTTGTAAGTAAAATGGTTGCCACATTTGTGAAATTTAAATGCACACTTAATAATTCTTTATTTCTTCATCACTTGTCCTTGATTTTACAACTCGCTTATTTACACTCTTTTTAGTTTGTTTAGGAATCATGTACAAACTTAATACAACTGTTTTCCATGACCTGTATGTGTCCTAGGAATAGACAGAACATACTAAGAGGACATCATCTATTAGGCCTCATTCACACACAATGCAAGCAAAATTGTATATTGCGTATATACGCGTCTATGCAAGCATATATGCGTATATGCGTGCACTATATGCAATCCCAGAATGCATCACTCGTAATGGAATTTTTAATGTGCTGTACGCGCATACACGCGTACATGTGCGTAAACGCGCGTATATCTGCGTAAACACGCGTATATGCGCGTAAATACGCAGAAATACGCTGCCCGGACGCATCTCTGTTCCATTCTGTTTTTGCGCATATATACGCTACGCAAATATACGGCTCTATACGCGGCTGTGTGTATGGAGCCATTTATTTGCTTAGGTTGCATATGGTACAATACGCACGTGCGCGCGTATCCGCGCGCATACGTGCGGCAGTGTGAATGAGGCCTTAAAGAGAAGTCATGTGAGCCCTATGAGAAAATTAGTTAAAGCAAAGGGCATTAGTGACAGGAAGGCCTATGTGATTGATTATTAATTGTAATATTTAAGACATTGTATGAAGCATGGCATTTTTACATTATTTAATAATTAAGTTCTTACACTAAGGTGTGGTAAAGGCAATTTGCTTCCATTAATTGCTGGCTTATATATCTGATAGGGAATCAAATCGAATATTTATGTTTTAAAAACTAAATAGGTAAAAGCAAAAAGTCAAACTATGTAAAGCATGATCATAATAGAATACAGTGTATTTGTATATACACTAGATTTCCACTGGAGGAGGTGTATCAGCCGAAAAAATGCCCTGTATCCCGAACTTTGTAGTGGTCTCTGATGAGGAGTCATTATTTGCTGCAGGTAAGTACATATAATAAATATAATTTCAATGGTATAGTAAGTGGTATTAATATAGTGAGTGAGGATGCAATACAAAATACTGATCCTTTAGAGCAGGGGTCTCAAACCTCCGGCCCTCCAGCTGTGGGGACACTACAAATCCCATGATGCATCTCTCTTCGGGAGTCATGCCTGTGGCTGTGAGAATCTTGCAATGCCTCATGGGATTTGTAGTTCCACCACAGCCGGAGGGCCGGAGGTTTGAGACCCCTGCTTTAGAGTGTCCAGTTTGACACACCACTCTTTAATCTTTAACCTACATTAGACAATCTATCTCAACCCAAATCCAAGAAAACCTTCATCGTATATCCAGCAAAAGCTTATCCTATATCTGTCACTTCATCCTACAAAAGACAACACCTCATCTTATACGTGAAATAACTTCATCCTACTGTCATCCTACTGCCAGCAAAACCTCATCCTACATCCAACTAAACTTCACCCTAAATTTGACAAAACATTCTACAGCTGATAAAACCTCATTGTACATTTGACAAAATGTCAAACTGTGTCTGACAAATCTTCATCCTTTATTTAAGAAAACCTCATGCAACATGTAACAAAACTTTATCTAACATCTGTGAGAATTAGCTCCAAACGGTAGCACATTAAGGACACTGCCACTCACTTATTTCTTTGTAAGGGCTCCTTTGCCCACTTTTATTGACTAAAAAAAAAAGTCCACACCGGTTTTCCCTCACAGGGGTTTTCAAACAAAGTAAAGCTTTTTCCTTCAGCAACATAACATTTGTAAAGTCTCCCCGACTTCAGGCGCTTCTCTAACAAAACATCTGGCCACACAGGCTGCTTCTCCTCAACTGGCCACACAGGCTCATCTTCACCACACAGGTGGATTGCTCCACAGTCCGCAAGACACACAGTCTGGTTCTAGGGTGGGTCTCCTTTCTTAGGAGACTTAGGAGTACTTGTAGAGGCCCTTACAAGCCAGCTAGCTTCAGCTGGGCTTGTTACCTCCAAGCCTCCAGCCCTCTCAGCACTTCTCCCTAGAGGAAGAACTTCAGTATCACATCTGAATCTAGGGCATACAACTCAGCCATTCTGGCTAGACCCAGACATTTTCCTCTGCCTGCTGCCACACATCCAACAAGACTTATTCCACATCACACAATTATGTAAGGAGTGTATTATGAATACACTTATAATGAGATATAATAATTATTCTGTATTAAAGTTCTCCAGTAAGTTCTCAATAGTCATGAATGAATCATGACACAATAATTGTAAATAAGAAAAAGAGACTAAGATACATTACCATAATTGTGTAACACAGTTACTGAAAAACACAAATGCAATCACAAAGTCTAACGCTCACGTTGCTAAGATACATAGTAAGGCAATACTTTAACGTAAAAGGAAATATCAAATATAAGCACAGAAAAAATAAAATCCGTTTCCATGATTTTTTAAATAAACATTAACAATATACACTGCAGCAATGAGACAGTGCTAGCATAGTAACCAATCATGCATCTCTTATAAGTCTAAGATCTGTCAGTTTCTCCATTAAATTCAGGGCTTACATTGTACACCTTTCTGCCACCGCTGCTTTAATTACATCATGAAAAGTAAACTAACTAGTATTACCTAGAACAAAACAACTCGCTGATGCTTTCCTATTAGTACATTAATTAGTAATGAATTTTGGTACGTTACATAGTGTTGATGGCTTCTTCCTATAGCTATTGAGTTATATACAACATTTCAAAGCAATCAACATAGAATACACGTACGTGCCCTCTAATTGGCTGGAGAAAGCAAGCTGAAAAAACCCATTATGAAATAAATATAAAAGAATATTACCCTTTAATGTCAAACTTATTAGTTGTAGGCATTAGCTTTAATACTTTGGGGTTATCATATATCGCCATCGCCATCTTGTGGATAAAATATATAATATGATTGTAATGACTGTGGTAGAATAAAGGCTGGAGGACGAGGTGACTGTGTCCTTTCCTGCAATGGTCTGTACATACTGAAGTGCTATGTAGGGCCAAACAGGTACTTTTGCAGGGGCGTGTATCTTTTCTGTGCTCCTGTCAGTTGCTTAGACCAAAATCCGGTTGCCGTGGCCCACTGTCCTTTCCTTTCATTTGGCTGGCATAGAATGCAGGTTATGGAGTCTCCACTACAGCCGGGCCCCAGTACATCCATCTAAAATGGAAGCCCTGGTCCCATGGGTCCCTGGTGCTGAAAAAAAAATGGCTTCTTTAGCAGCAAGGAATGCAGTCTGCAGTTCCAACCACAATTAGTGTTTTTTCCAGGTTACCTTATAGGTCTCCGGATCAGTCCAAGATGTAAGATAAACAATCTTCAGGATTTGTTGAAAGTGCCTGCTGCACACCATACAGCATTGTGACCAGTGTAGATAACATAGGTGCTCATAGTGACTGCCACAGATGGCGCCGTGCAGAACCTCAGAGATGTGTAGATAGGTTACCACCTCCAAAATGCAAAGAAAATATCATCATATATGTCAAAATAGACAACGTTTCAGGGCCGCGCAGGGTCATTTCCTTAAGGCAACAGACCCTGCATGGCCTTGAAATGTTGGCTATTTTGAAAAAAAATATCGTCTTTGCATTTTGAAGTGCTGGTTACCTATCTTCAAATCTCCACAATTCCACAAGTAGAGGGCGACAATCCCTGGGTAGTTTATGCAACTGTCTCTGGAATTTTCCTCTGTGTTCCACTTCACATCACTCACAGGAGTTTCACCTCTGTGGCAGGTCCCTGGACTTTGTAACTCTGTTTACAGCCCATCCTCTGTCCTCCATGTGCTGTATCAGAAGGTGAAGTGCTTTGCTTACATTCTCTTTGAACCTAGAGATCATTAGGTCAATAATACAGCAACTTTTAAATTTAGGGTACACAAATCTTGGCCAATTAGTCCATGACAGATCATTGGCAAACGAAAGTACCCTTAAGGAAGCAAGGGGTTTCCTTTTAAAAGCATGACTTCAGCTTCAGTGTCTATTAAAACCAGCACATGCATAGGAGAAGATGACTCCCCCACCATACAGTGCATGTGTATATGGGCATCAGTCTTCTGCTGTCACTGGAAACCTGCATATCAGTTATTCCTGTGCAGTCTTGGAAATCAGTTTGTTACCAACAAGAGGGCTCTGTTCTGTTTCATCTTCAAGAACATTAAAGAGGCCCTAAAATGTCTTCACTCCAGGAGACCCATAGCGCTCACTATTCTAAAACCTAAAATGAAATGACCTATGTCACAGATGGTGGGCCAGGAGGGGCACCGAGGGGGGTACAGGGACATAGGAAGGGCCGGACAATGTGCAGGCTATTGCCGTCCTTTGTTCGTCCTTGGAGATCTTCCAGCACACTGGCAGAATGTCGCCAGAACCCCCAGAATGCCTCCCAGTCCACAGGCGTGGCGGTATGGCCGTGAAACACAACAAGCACACACAAATGAACTAATCTAAGCAGCCACCACCCACAACTTATTGTCTTGTGGAGAACCTTTTCCCGGACACTCCTAGTCCATACACTCTGTACTCAGACATCCCAAGTCTCCCGGACGGTCCGAGAGTCTCCCGCTATTAGATAGCGGCTCCCGGACGCCTGCAAGAGAGACATTTTATCCCGGAAAGGATTGAAACCTTTCCGGGTCTGATGCGCTCACTGGCTCTGCTGAGTATCAATAAAGTTTTCAGCTGTAAGGGGAAAAAAAAGTTTGTGCCGCTGGCTGGTCAGTGGGAGGGGTTTAGGCACGGCAGGGCGGCCTGTGATTGACTGGAGACAAAAGTCCCTGAGCTAGCTCTGCAGACACCTTGTGATGAGTGCCGAGGGGGAGCCGATAGAAGACGCCTGTGGAGGGTGAGTGGCACACTTCCTAGTCTTGCCATTTACTGTGTTAATAATCACAAATAAAATAAAAACATAATGTAATTAATAATAACATTAAATAATATAATTAATAATAATAAAATGGTATAATATCTACTATGTTTGTGTGTATATACAGATATATATATACATACATACACATACATACACAAACTCACACATATATACTATTATAATTATTATATTATTTTTTATGTTATTATTAATTAAATAATATTTGTAATATTTGTATTTTATTTGTATTTTATTTGTGATTATTAATATTATATGCTGCTGCTGTCAAACAGCAGAGGTGGACCTGAGGTGCTCCTCTGCTGATTGACAGCAGCAGTGGGTGGGTTCAAGAGCAAGCCTGCTATTGGTTATTGCAATTTGAAATGACCAATAGCAGCCTAGCTATTCATTCCCCTGCTAGTTAGTTTTTTTTTTTATTGTGAAGGTGGCCGACGGCCGCTGTCAAAATAAAAAAAAAAACAGAGAAGGTACCTCCCTGAAATGAGAAGGGCACCTCCCTGAAATAAGGTTTTGCAGGTTGGGATGTCTGTGTACTCCACCAGACTGGCACACAGGCTTCGCAGACCACACACACTGCTCTCACAATTATCTCAAGTTAGTACCTCCACTCACAGTCTCCTGCACCACCGCTGGTCACCACTGGAGGGAGACGCACCCAACTCAAGCTGGCAGGACACATACATACACACAAGCAGATGCAAATCTTGCATAAAATCTAGTGTACTCTAATGCTTGGGTGGCAGCCTAAGTGGTTTCCTCACACCCACTAATATTCCCCAAGCAATTTTCTCAGCTGGAAACTTGGTGTACCCACTTCTTTCACTGCCCACACACACACACACACACCTCAGACACACAGATCCCTGCCTGGCAATGACTTACAAATGAGCTTCTAGGCACCGATGATACAATCAATCGACTATACACATACAACAGACACACAACAGTCCCTTCAGATTCGTGCATTCTTTAGAGCAATCAAAAACCAGCTTATTCATTTTATATTTAATAACCCTAGACGGGCAGTGCATAGAAATGGGTAGAATTTAAAAAAGTTACAAAAATAGAAGTTATATACGGTGTAAGTATTACACTGTGAAGATACCAGTTTCCACACCCTGAGGCCACCCAATCAGATGGAAGGGGCTGGAGACTGAATATTGACACCTAAGTCTCAGGTATCATTTTTCTATTGACCCCCTTTGAACCCTCATAACGGTTTCCACTTATGAATTATGGATCCGATAGTGATGGTTCTGGTTCCAGCTACTGTTCTGCTATGCGCATATTTCAAACTCTGGCACTCTACGGACAAACAGAACCAGAAATACAATTTTTCAGCATTTTGAACATTGAAATACACACAAAGGTGAGGAGACACTTTTTACACTTTGATAATACCGCAGCCTGGAGACACTTTGTCTGCAAGGTCCAGGAAAAACATTCACTGCTCTGTGGTCCCCTGCTGGGAAAGCACAACAAACCCACATTTGATTCAATTTACACTGTACAGCTAACAAGTTTATGAAAATTGTTAATTAGCTTGTAGACTGTATTCAGTAAAATAAATTAATTAATTTCCAAATGTCTTAAAAAATATTATATTTTTGGCTTTACCATTACAGCCCAGATTTCATCAGCTTAGAGCGCAGAGCAGGTTTGCAGGTTTCCATATTCAGACCCATCCATTCTGGAATCTTAGTTCAGTTACACTATCCTTTCCATGTAACTTGGCAATACCTTCACCCATTGTTCTCCACAAGGAGACATTTTCCAGGTGACTAAGAGTAGTGTATACTCAGACTATCCCATATCTCATGATATCTAACAGTGAAACATTCAAAGTAAACGCATGTGTCTGGCACATGGCCTAGCACAGTTGTGGATCAGGGCTTAATACTCCCAACATCACTGTTTCCTTCCCTGACACAAATGCACCACACAAGCACGGAAGCCAACTCAAAAGGGGTTCCCTGTACTTTTGTTTGTATTGCTTTGTCAGCTTGCACAGTTCAGTTTTTTGCACTTCCCCTTCTGCCATGCCTGCTCTCTCATGCTGCCTTTTCCTATGCTTAATAATAAGAGGTCTAGCACACCTTTTTCCCCATGGGTTAATCATCATTATTGGTAATATCAAAGCCTATTTCCTCATTCTCATTATCACCTGACAAGAGCACTTCCTCACAATCTTAGTTGTGAGATTGGACAATAGTGCATACCCTGGTTTTAGTGACAGGTTTACAGCCATTTATTGATTTTGACATGAGAGCTGCACAATGCTCTTGCAAATTATTGGCCAGACTACCGGTTCGTTTCGTCGTACACACTCCGAAGCAACTACTAGTTGGTTTAACTTCTTACCCCTGCTTTCTCCCTTCTTTGTGTTTCATTATAGAGAGCATGAAGGAAGCTCTGGCTCATTAAAGACACAACCTTCTCCTCTTCCTTACTGAAACCAAAGCGCTTAAAGCTAAAATCTGCTAAAATGATCTGACAGTTTATCACCCCAAGTTCTATTTAAGGGAGAAGATTACCATCTGGTTGTTGTACAAGGGCAATGAGGGCATGCTGGGACTTGTAGTTCCCTAGCTGATATGTTATGAAGCTGTATTCTACCTGAAAGTACTACAATGACATTATAGAACTAAGAATAGAACATAAAATAAAACATTTTGTTTTCTTCTAATACTCACCTTTTCCACATCTCCTCCTGGTCACCATAAACCTCTGCAGCTTTTCATGAACAGTTTTTGCAGCATTTTGCCTAGCACAAACAACCAAAATACTATAGAAAACAGATCAGTTTCAGCTAACTGTCTAATGTTTCGCAGGAAACCCAAGGAAAGAACCCCAGCAGTATATTAAATGTGCTTTTTACTAAACAAGAATGATGCATATTTAAACTATTTACAGTTACGGGAAAAAAATATAAGATACAGAGTTCTACAAATATGCATACATACACATATGCACTTGCTGACCTTACTTTCCTAGCGAAGGAACACTGGCAATAGTTTGTATATAATAAGGATACAGTAAAAGCCACTTAGCTTCCATTATAGCAAGTCCACAATTTGCTTAGCAAACAGTACTCCCGGCATTAGGCGAACCCAAGAAACAGGTTATTGATTTTGGCAGTCTCCCTCGTATTTCAGCTTAGTGTTGTTCCATAATAGTCCTCATTTTAACTTTGATGCATGACATTTTATCTTTGAATGTTTGTAGGCCCTCCAACTTCATAGTACACATATCTCCGTGAGGGAAGTATTTCTGCTAACAAACTCTGAATGGCAGCACAGTAATATAAATGGCATGGGTCAGCTATGTCAGAAAGTCAGATTATATTTAGTAGACCCTCCGCTGCTGAGATGGCAAACCCTCCAGCTACGTAGCTTTCTTACTAAAGTGGGCAATCTCCCCTCTATACGGACCGAAGTGACAATGTTTGAAGAGATTTGTCGGACTGGGGAGTATGTTGACCACGGTCTGTCCAGAGCCTACGCCCTCCTGACACAAATAGATGACTATCCTGAACCAAGCTTTATAGCGAAATGGGAAAGAGATCTATCTTTGACCTTCACTCAAGACCAAAAGGACTATATGCTTCACTTCGCACACAAGGTTTCCATGGCTAGCTCTATCCAAGAAACTGGGTACAAAATCCTCACTAGATGGTACTACGTCCCCACCACACTACACAAGATGTTCCCTCAGACTTCACAGTCGTGCTGGAGATGTGGACAGGAAGATCCTCCACATCTTTTGGGCATGCGCGGGTCTCGGGGGGTTTTGGGATGCAGTCCTCCGTATAGTCAAACAACTCACAGGGGTCTCCCTGGCGGAGAACCCAGCTGCGGTTCTGCTTCATCTGTCTACTCTGTCCCGGGCCCGATACCGCAAATCTTTACTGATCCACTTACTTAACGCAGCCAAGGCTTGCATCCCCCTGTGCTGGAAAAGTGTCACTCCGCCATCAGTGGGGATGTGGCTCCGCAAGGTAGACGAAATTCGGGTGATGGAGGAACTTATTGCAACGCTACACCACACTGACCGGGCATTCCGGAAGACATGGTTCTATTGGCTAGAGTTCCTCTACTCCGCGGAATTTGGTATGTTGATGGTGGAATAACTCCTATACCACATATGAGCATCGGATACTTCAACATCCCATGGACATGATTAGCCTTACTGAACCACCTGTCATATCTGAGATGAGTTAGGACATGACCGCAATTCCTGAGCGGGTCCCCGTTAGACCCTCGCCTTGACCCCCATGCACGCATCCTATGACCTCAACTTACCTCATACCTGCCGCCTTTACCCCCCCTCCTGTATTCCAGATCTCTATCTCTCTTCCTCTCCTCCTTAGTCTTCTACCTACCAAACAATACTAACGCAACCGGCGAATGTTCAGCGGATGGCCACGGTGGTTAGACAGATGGATGGGGTCAACCTGGCTGTGTGCCGAAAGGACACAAACTATTTGACCCCCTCCTCCCCCCTGGCACAATGAGACTGTGAGTCGGATGAAACACGTGTACCTTATTAGTATATTACATGAGGGATCTCGGTTGTAATGTTGTGTAGAGAACGACATGTTATACGCCTGACTATACTAATATGTGAAACTGCATATCCTTCTGTTGTGCTTCCTTCTGTTTTTGGCTTTCACTGCTTATAATAAGAAAATGCAAAATTTTGATGGTGGAATAACTCCTATACCACATATGAGCATCGGATACTTCAACATCCCATGGACATGATTAGCCTTACTGAACCACCTGTCATATCTGAGATGAGTTAGGACATGACCGCAATTCCTGAGCGGGTCCCCGTTAGACCCTCGCCTTGACCCCCATGCACGCATCCTATGACCTCAACTTACCTCATACCTGCCGCCTTTACCCCCCCTCCTGTATTCCAGATCTCTATCTCTCTTCCTCTCCTCCTTTGTCCTCTACCTACCAAACAATACTAACGCAACCGGCGAATGTTCAGCGGATGGCCACGGTGGGTAGACAGATGGATGGGGTCAACCTGGCTGTGTGCCGAAAGGACACAAACTATTTGACCCCCTCCTCCCCCCTGGCACAATGAGACTGTGAGTCGGATGAAACACGTGTACCTTATTAGTATATTACATGAGGGATCTCGGTTGTAATGTTGTGTAGAGAACGACATGTTATACGCCTGACTATACTAATATGTGAAACTGCATATCCTTCTGTTGTGCTTCCTTCGTTTTTTCGCTTTCAATGCTTATAATAAGAAAATGCAAAATAAAGAATTAAAAAAAAAAAAAAAAAGAAAGTCAGATTATAACTAATTCTTATTGACAAAATATAATTTAGCTGAAGTATGTGAGCACAATACCTCTAAACAAAAAGGACTAGCTGCAATTGTGTACTTACTTGGCAAATACTTTACTACAGATACACAATGCTATCTTATTTTCTCTGGCCAGGAAGGGGGTGAAACACTATGGCCTTCAAGTGGTTAAAGTGGAAGTAAAGTGTTATATATAAAAAAGTGCTGACAGGTAGGTTTAGTAGGACAGAAGAGACAGCGTAGGTTTCCTTCTATCTGCCTGTTAGTGCGCTTTTTTTGGTTTCCTTTGCTAATGTGGAAGCAACTCCAATGCACACCGCTCAGTACACCTCTTCCCCTATTGCACCCTCCCCTCGGTGCACATCACTGCACCCCCATACTGTTATACATCAAGAAGCAGCATTCATTGTAACTGATTTAATTAGCATTTGAAATAGCCTAAAAAAGCTCTTGATTTTAATATCACTTAAGTCTGAAACATCTGCAACCCTGTTCAACTGCTTCTCTATGCACCCCTCCTAAACTGTTCACCTCTGCTGCATCCCCCCTTCACCCACACCTCTGCCACTACTGCATCCCCCCAGCACACACCTCTGCCACCACCCCCACCACCACCACC
>NW_017307422.1:404964-430273 GCF_000935625.1 Nanorana parkeri | reverse complement strand
CACATGATTCTGCCACCACTGCACCCCTCCACCCCCCTGCACACACCTCTGCCACTACTGTATCTCCTACCCCGCTGCACACACCTCTGTCACCACTCCCTCTGCACACAGCTCTGCCACCACTGCATTTCCCTCACCTCCACATGCCTTTACCGCCACTGAACCCCTCCGGCCACACCCACACTTCTACCACCACTCTCTGCGCACACCTCTGCCACCACTACACCCACCCCCCTCTGCACACACCTCTTCCACCACTGAAGGGAGGTTCTGAAGGGTGGAGCCATATGACACAGCAGTAGCAAAAAGTTTCCCAGCACACTCACAAGCTAGCATGTAAAAAAGCTCGTCTCACCGCTAAGGTTAAAAACAGAGGTTTAGATACACGTCCTCTGCAGAATATGTGAAAGCCACACAGCTGCGCCAAGGCACCTCTATATAATGCGGTCCTAACTCTAAACTGGTTATATAGTTATATCAAATATATACTGTATATATAGTGATGTTTATTGAGCTCACAGAGCACTCGCACAGAGGTTTTTTTCACAAAACAAACATTTTTATTTTCCTCTTCAGGGCAGTCAAAACGGGAAACACAAATATAAGCCTAACTTCATCAGAAACTCAAAGTAAAAGTCCGTACCTTCGGCACAAATAACAAAACATAAATGTGTCTCACCGACTTGTCATACTGAGTCCCAAAACCTGGGGAAATCCCTTCCCAGAAATATAAGTCCTGAAGCACAGCACAACAGCAGGTCTCTCTCACACTAGCCACAGCTGACACCTTTCTCCTTAACTCCCACACTCCTCTATGGAGTTGCAGACTTTTTAAACTACTTCCTGTGGCAGGAAGGTTAACCCTCTGGTGGCCCTTAAATGGAACATAATCCAAACACCGGTGAGATATTTCTGCCTTCCGGGACCCAGCCTTGCTGTCCTCTACAATATATGTATACAGTATATGAACATTTTATTCAAGAGGACAGGCACCATCCTTTAAATGTTTAGTTATCAAACAAAATAATGTTTATAGTTCTGTTTTCCATGATTTCCACATAAAATCTCTTTATTTCCATTCAGGGTTTGGGAAACAAGTGCAGGTATTTCGGGCTGACTCCAACACCCTAAGGACATTTCTTGGATCATGTCTAGAACATGATGACATGGTAAAAACAGCTGTAATACACAGTCAGAAGAATATCATTGTAACTGGATCTCAAGATGAAACTATCCGGGTTAGTAAGATATATTGGAAACTACATTATTGTCTACAAAACTATATTATATCCTCTATAATAGATTGCACCCTTCAGATCATTAAGTGAATATTTTGTGTTTTATTGCTATACTGTAAAATTTTACAGTCACATTTTTTATATTTTGCAGGTCTGGAGTTTGTCTAAGAGGGGAGCTCTTCTAGACACATTCTTTGGGATGGGAGTATCAGTCACTGGACTGGCCATGAATGGAAGCACTTTAATATCTTCATCCAATTCTGCTTACTACCTCAAGCTCTGGAACCTGGATTATGATCAGAAGCACAAGACATTGCCTCCTTTTCAGGATCGTAGCGGCTGTGTCGCTTTATCCAGTGGAGGTGATCGTGTTTATTTCCCAAAAACTGGTGACAAACACAAGATTGTGGTCTGGGACACAGTGCAAGGTAAATTAAAGCCCCCATGTGATATAGATGTTACGTTCATACAATTTCTCGTATTTTGCTGCTATTTTCATGCAATATTTGAAAATAGAATGATTAATGCAACTTGTCCCTGCAATGTGTTAAGAAACCACATCCCTAAATATACATGTAGCGAAACATAAATCATGGATGAGCCACATATGATTTGGGAGCTTATTACATACAGGTGAAACTCGAATAATTAGAATATCGTGCAAAGTTCATTTATTTCACTAATGCAACTTAAAAGGTGAAACTAATATATGAGATAGACTCATTACATGCAAAGCAAGATAATTCAAGCCGTGATTTGTCATAATTGTGATGATTATGCCTTACAGCTCATGAAAACCCCAAGAACCCCAAATCCACAACCTCAAAAAAGTAGATTATTACATGCAATCAATAAAACAAGGATTGTACATAGAACAATATCGGACCTCTGAAAAGTACAAGCATGCATATGTACTCAGTACTTGGTTTGGGCCCCTTTTGCAGCACTAACTGCAATTACTTTTGCACTATATTCTAATTATTCGAGTTTCACCTGTATGTATTAAAATTGTTTACATTGTATTATAAAAGATCACATTAAAAGAATATGTACTCCCATGGAACAAACTAAAACAAAGTACAAAGTAACGCACACTATACAGCCATACATACTGTATACCCTTTGTCCCTCTACTATACAGATATACAGTATAGAGCTAATTATTTCTAGTTCAAGGGTGGTATTGTGATTCTTTTAACAGAGAACAGTCTGCTTTTCTCAGACAGTATGGGGGAACATACCAAATACCATGCAACAGTATACAGTATGTATATACCATGGGAGACTGCAGGTAGAGATGTTCAGATACCACTTCAGATACCAGTGTCGATCCTTGGCATTTTCATGAGAACTACCAGAGTTGCAGGAGTTGCAGCTGCTACCTACCCCCGGCACTCCACCACTGTCCTGAAATAATTAGTCTGTATTGTTTTAGAAAAACTGTCACGTGACAATAAACAAAAATGTAACAGTACTTGTACTTGAAAAAATGGTATCGGTACATCCCAAATATATATTTATAAAAAAAAGAAATCATACATTAAAACAGGGATGCACAAATCCCAGGAGCTCCGTATGCGCCTTAAAAATGACAGCTGCCTCCTAACTTTTGAGTTTTTCTCTAGTCTAGTCTTGGAGCTGGAGAAGTATCTGTACATGTACTTGTACGGAGTACGGTACTCGGTATCTGGACACCCCTGACTGCAGGCAGCAAATAGTATGCTGCCCTAATCGTTTACCACAAGATTGAGATTGAATAAATCTTGACCAATATTGTAGTTATATGTAAACTTCACCTCCAATATCAATGCCATGGGTTACCCAGGAAGATAGAAACCCGCTTAAAGATATTTGAGATGTACCATCAAGTCACAGGTACAATAAAGTCTACTCCATCAACAAGGTTCCAAATGTCACAATAAAGTCCAGTATAACATAGATGTAGAAGATTCTAAAGATCCGGAATCAAAAGGCATCCAACTAGTCTGTTAACATCCAGGGCAGGTAAATATACTTCAATCATCATATCTTAATACTATATTGTTACATTTTATGAGTAAGAGTAATTATAAAAAAGTTCATACAAGATGAAAGTAAATACAAGTAAGCATATGCCTCAAAACATAACCAAATTAACACTTAGTACACTAGTACTCAGACTAATTGGAACTCACCTATAGCTAAATCTCAAACATTTATTCACAGTGAAAAAAACTTTTATACAGTGGCATATCAAATATAATCTTTCCCCACAATTTAGATTTCTCAGAAAAAAGCAGATGTATCAGCCATTAATATTTGCTATCAACCTTTCAGTGAACAAGCAGTAAATGAGATTTAAAACAAGCCTTTGCTGACCTTTATGGTTGCAGGCATTGTGGAGTGGCCTTTACTGTCAAATATGCAGCAGAAGCACTGAAGTCATTAAAGTGTTTCCTTCAGGTAGTTGAGCTCACCTTGCTATAAGGCTTTCAAATAATTTCTGGGAAGCAAAGCAGGGTGAGCAAAGCTGCGGAGAGAATAACTTGAAGCAATTCAGTGATTTTGCTCTAAAATTTGAGCATGGATTAATCCACAGTGCCTACAGCTACACGGTTAGGTGTTCATAAATGCTTGACTGTCCATAGGATGGCAACAGGTTCACTTTATGCAGTTTCTGCTGGTAATCAGTTTCTGGAACAGTAAGATCAGTGAATATTCTGCAGTGTAAACAAAAGTACATTTGCAAGGTTATCCATTTCCTACAAAGTGAGTTCATATATTTGTATACTCTTTCAGGTCTTATGACAGATATCCTTGAGGCCTCTTCTGAAGTAACATGCCTGGAAGTTGCCAAAACCAAGAAGATTTTGTTCTGCGGTTTGAACTCTGGCACTGTATTGGCTTTTCCGTTAGACCAAAGGCAAAATGTGGCTTGTATTCCACCACCTGAACATAATGTGGCCGTAATTTGCTTGTCAATAAGCAAACAAGAAAGCTTCTTGGCTGTAGCTCACCACGATATGATTCTGCTATATGAAGTTACAAAGGGGGACCCTATTCCAATGCTTGATGGCCCAGTACACTCTATAAATCTACAAATCCCAAGTGCTGTGAGCAAAGTAGCCATATTTGAAGACCAGAGGGTTATCTATGGTACAGAGAAAGGAGACATGTGTCTTTTTAACCCAAAAAAAGAAGAACAATGTTTAGATTCTCATGCAAGCAGAGTCACCTGCTTAGAAACAAGTACAAAGGAAATATATGCATTAAGTGGCTGTGAGGACTCAGTTGAGCGTCTTTGGAACATGGAAACTGGTTGCTGGGAACATGAGATGTGTTACAAGGTACCATATGCTCACCAAGGCAGTATATATGCCAAATTTACAAATGCAAATATGTATAGCTTGAGCTTGAAGAAAAATGACCCTTTCTCCATATGCCTATTGCTACCCACTTTAATATACAGTACATGTACAACTAGAATGCTTTTATATTTACCCCTCCCCCGTACTGCAAGGGTTAACTGCTCCCTACGTTTAGGGGTACAGGTATAAGTTGTATTTATGGATAAGCTCAGGTTCAGGCTGAATGGGATACCAGAAGGAGCTTCTCAGAACATGAAAGAAAGCTCCTTCTGCTGCCACCCAATCAGCTGTGGCCAGGGAATTCCCCATGCACAGCTAGAAATAAGCAAAGAGGAGGGATGCAATAATGTAATTGACCTTTTACGGCCACATTTGGTCAGTGTCAATGACCATTATTAGCCATGTGGCCCTATAAAGTCAAATACATCACTGCATCCCTTCCATTTTCCTTATGTCTAGCTGTGGGCGGGGAATGCACTGGCCGCCGCTGATTGGGTGGCAGCAGAATTAGCTTCTTTCCATGTTCAGAGGAGCTCCATCTGGGTTCGGAGGAGCTCAGTTTCTGACTGAGTGCAGTCTAAACTTGAGCTCATCCCTAGTTGTAATACTTACCTTATTCCTCACTTTGCAAAACTGCTGGTACTCTCCTCTTCTCCCTGACACACCAGGTTGTGGGCAGACCCTCACCATTCTCACGTACAATGCCGGGCTGCTGACATCAGAGAGAGACTGTCAGCCAGAACGCTGAAAAGAAGAGGCTCTGGGATACCAGTTGAGCAAGCTTTTGTTAAAGTATATCTAAGAACAAAGATTTAATATATTTCAGCTTACCATTCATTGGTTGTGGTAAATGCTATAGTTTTTTTCCCAGCTAATTACAGACATATATTCCTGTTTATTTAGCTAGAAATATTGTTCCCTTGTAAATTCCTGTGCACTAAACTGAAATCTTAAACAATCTCGGCTATCTTTTTGGAACTACAAAACTCCACTCTATGTAATGGAAATGAGAAGAGGAGGGATTGTCTCTGCAATTCAGCAGAGCATAGAAATACTGTAAAATAGTAAATAAGTGTTGTTAAACTAGGACAGAAAGTGTGTTACTGGCAGGATCACCAGAAAAAAAAATAAAGGAAAAAAAAGAAAATGAATGCAGCTTAGGACTGGTAAGCTGCAATACATTGTATGTTTTTATTTTGGGTTCAGATATGTTTTAAAGCACTGAACCATACTTTTTCTTATCTCTGGGGTTCTTGTAAAGAAATCCATTGCTTTGTTCTTCTCTCTCTATGACATGGCCACTGTTATGTAATTTGTCTTTAGGGATGGGAAGCTAGAGGCTGCAGAACAGCTTGTGGGCTATAGCCTAAGAACTTTACCTGACAGACTACAACACTTGAATCATAGAAATAACAAAGTGTGTGGACTGTCAAGGAAACCTATGGAAGCATACTAAAATCAGATAAGGAAGGTATAGCTAGATCTGTGTACTTTCAGATGGCACTACTCCAAAGAAAGTCCTGCAGCTGACAGTCCTTTCGAAAAATCTATTTATAATAATACAAACAGCTTCATAAACACAAGGCAGTTATGCTGACATTTGTTTGCCAGAAAGGCCCCTAGATGGTGGAAATACATTAGCATAATTGCCTGTTTGTTTTGGAGCTGTTTGTATAATTTATAATACATTTTCAAGAGGACTTGTGCACCTTATGCAGGACTTTCTTGGAGTATTGCAGACTGAAAGTACACAGATCTTTGAAAGATGGTTTTGTATATAGGCCAACAGGAGCCTTGAACCTAGCATCGGAGTTTCCCAGCATCCTGAATGGAATGTGAGGTAAAGCAGTATTTGTTCAAAATTCTACCTTCCATATTTGATAATTTGAAATAATTATATTTTTATTATAATAGCTGCGCAAACTGTTGGCGCTATATAAATCCTGTATAATAATAATAATAGAAACTAGGGCTGTGGAAATTAACGATTCATTTCTCGATTAATCGTTCTTTTAGATCGATTAAATTCTTTTGATCGCTAATGAAAACACTCACCTATCTGCCGGCTTCCGGGAGTCCCGTCGGAGATCCGGTGACGCCACGTACATCGACGTCACCGGACTCCTCCCACCTTCCCCAAGTGGCTCCGTCGGCTAACGAAGGGAAGGGGGAGGAGTCCGGTGACGTCGATGTCAGTGACGTCACCGGACTCCTCCCCCTTTCCTTTCACTAGCCGACGGAACCACTTGGGCCGGTGAGTTTGCCCAAGAAACTTTCTGCACGAGCACCAGCCAAGACATTGGCCTATACACATACAGCACAGCAATGAAGTAATAAAATTAACTAGGATCACACTAATCCAGCACGTTATTATTCTGAGTTGCCCCACTCAAGCGGTGGCCATATTGAGTGAGGCACGTGAGATTAATAACGTGCTGGATTAGTGTGATCCTAGTTCATTTTATTACTTAATTGCTGTGCTGTATGTGTATAGGCCAATGTAGTTGAATCTGTATGTGCGTTATAATTATTCAAAATTAATCGATTAAAAAAAATTTGATTAATCGAACACAAACATTTTAATCAGTACCAGCCCTAATAGAAACATATTATTTATAGGTTACATTTATGCTTTTAAAGGCACATTCAAAAAGCTTCCTAGTTTTCCCAGATATTTATGGGTGTTAATATTATTCTGTCAGCTTAGACTGTTATCTTGTTGGTATTTATTTCTTATGAAACTATACAATCTTCTTGACAACTATACAATCAGAATGTCAGACGCTTGTACACACAGAATACGTCATATAATGTTCTTATCCTGACATACAGTATTTCCTGCCTTCACATAGATATGTATGCATATTAACCAAACAGAGGGAAAACAAGAAAGTAACAAGAAACAGGTATTACAGAAAAAACGATTTTAAACTACACTGTTATTTTGCCTCCAGGGCTTCTTCTTTCAAGGAGTTGACTGTGCCTGCTTCTCACCAGATGACTGTTATATTTATACTGGATCTAAGGACAGAGCCATCAAAGCGTGGGATGTGTCCACTGGTGAGTATTAATTTAGTCATTTCCATACACTTTTAATCACCTCTGAATTTAATATAGTTATAAACTCAGAATACTTTAAAGGAATGTACTGTATAGTGGTTATTCTGACTCAGATCGTTGTGATAGCGAAATATATCCCTTGCTGAGACCTCTATGCCTGGCCTGTATAAGCAGATATACTCACTGCGGACAATCCTCGTCAGATAGCTGAACTCGTCAATACCGATTCATTCAAAAGAGGTGTTTATTCTTTACATCAGGATTACAGCAGATGATAGGAACAGCAGTTGAACGGTGATAGTATTGTGCGGTCAGAAAATGATGCCTTTCCTACATACTGTGCAGATTACATGTGTGTCCTTGTTACATGTGGCTTTCAACTGTGGCCATGACACAGGAAGTACTGCACACAGGAAGAAGGGTGGGGCTACATACAGAGAGGAAATACATCGTAGACATCACAAAGAATCACAGAAAAACATGTACATTACAACAAAAGGCCACTAGATGGCAGCATAGGATAACACATGAATTTAGCTATGAGAAAATAGTTAGGCAAATCACACTATATAAATTCTAACCTATATAACAATGCTAATATTAACTGAGGCTATGCATCTCATATTCTATGCCCCTATTGGGGCGGCACAGTGGTCTTGTACATATTTGGATGTGGATATTTTATAACCAGCCAGCCGGTTTCCCCTTACCTTCCTACCTTACCCATTAAAAAAACTGTTTACAAAGCTCAGTAGCTCAAGCTGAATTTGATACAAAGAAGTAAATAAAGCCCAATTGAAATTTCTTTTAAATTAGCTCAATGCATTCCAGATGCGTTAAAACAAAAAGGTGGGGAATTCATATCAAAACTGGAGCAGACAAAATGTCTTAATGTTTGTTTTCTTTAGAAAACAGCCACACCCTGAGTAGAAAGGGCTGTTCCATGCCAACATGCTGCAGACTGGTTTTTGTAGGGAAGCAGTGATCACTACAGCCACTATAAACTTTGCTGTTTATAGAGCTATAGGTCTAAATTAGTAGGGGTGTGTGAGACCTCTACAATGAGACCACTGCTTCCCTAAAGAAAGCAAGTGTCTCATTCTGCAGCTGCTGGCAGGGGGCAGGCTTTTCTGGTTAGGCAGTAGTTGCTTTAAGACTATAATGGTGCCCAGACACTGTATGATTATCGCGGGAAATCCCGCGATCGTACGAGAATCGTACAGTGTATGGAAGGCATGCAACCGTTTCTACTGTACGATCGCACGTCTTCCGTCGAACAAGGAGGCTGGAAAACCCACCGAGAATCGTACGATTTTCGGCAGGTTAGTAGCGTGTTTGTTCAACAACTGCCGAACGGGACAGTGCGCGCACACGAACACTGCCCGTTAAGCATTGCAGTCATCGGAAGCCCGCCCCTCAGCGGGGCGGGCTTGCAATGATCGCAAGTATGATCTGCCTGTCCATGATGGGCAGATTGTATGTTTTTTTAAATTACTTTACAACCCTCGCAAGACACAAGTCTTGCGAGGGTTGTAAAGTGTATGGCACCTTAAGACTTTGCACACCTTTTGTTTTTTCCACCTGGTATGTATTTAAGGTTCAATTGGGCTTTAAGTAACATTGATCCAAAATCATTATAGCATTCTTTAAATTACCTTTTTGCTATTTAAAAAAAAAAAAATTCACAGTTACAGGAAGTGATTAAAAGACAGAAATTAAACCTCCCCAAAAGAAATATTTACTCCACATTCCATTCAAAACAAAACAAATGGCTGCTGAAAGATTTAAGCAATATGCAATATGGGCAGCAGGTATATATCTCCTTTTTTTGTGCTTCAGGTGGTAGGTTCTTTAACCACTTGAAGACCAGGTATTTGCACCCCCTTCCTGGCCAGGCCATTTTTCTGTATTCAGCGCTGTGGTACTTTGACTGACATTTATTCCGTCATGCAACGCTGTACTGAAATTAATTTTATACCATTTTTTGGGGACAGATAGAGCTTTCTATTGGTGGTATTTAGTCACCGCTGGGATTGTTATTTTTCACTATAATTAGGAAAAATTACTGAGAATTTAAAAAAAAAGTTTTTTCTTTTTACATTATGTTGTAATACAGTTATTATTACCCAATTTTTTGGTAAAGTATAAAAAATGGGGTCACATCGGGTAAATAATTGCAGAAACGTCACCAGCACACCAAATCCTTATAGGATCAAAGTTCGTAGATTTTATTGCAAACTTATCTCAGTTACACATGCGCTTTCGGGGCCACACAGGGTCCCTTCATCAGGCATAGCAATCTACGAACTTTGATCCTATAAGGATTTGGTGTGCTGGTGACGTTTCTGCAATTATCTGTATTTGGCGTCGCCATCCGCAGTCATTCCGAGCACCCCTCCCCGATCACGGGGTCATACCGGTAAGGAGTGCAACTAGCCTTTTCTTTTTACATCGGGTAAATAGACACCAAACATGTCAAGCCTTTAAAATTACGCGCACCCGCAAAATTGCAAAAAAAACTACCATACCCAAAATTGACTATAGGCGACGCTTTAAAAGCTTTTACCGCTCATCAATTTAGTGTTATCAGTGATTGATGGCCCTAGAATTATTGCACTGACTGCGACATTCGCAGTGATATGTAACATGTGCGGCACCATAGGCGCAAGCATCGTTTTCGCACGTAGGCGCACCCGACGCATGTTTGCACGCGTGTATGTATGGGTGTGGACTTTCAAAAATGTTTGTGTGCGACTCATTTTTTCTTTTGCCACTACTTTTTTCCTATTTTTTTTTCACTTAACGTTATTGTTATCACATAGGTGGCTAAGAACTCCCTATGTGATAGCAAAAAGATGTGACAGGTCCTCTTTATGGAGACATCAGGGGTCTCCAAGACCCCTAATGTCACCTAGGGACCACCAAAGAAGCTGATGAAGCAGAGATCTGCTTCATCAGCTTCTCTCCAGCTTCTGAAGCCAGAGAGTGACACAAGAATGCAGAAGTGATGAAATATACATCACTTCCGCATTTTGACACTGGAGAGGGGACCAGAGGGAGCTCGTTTCCCGACCTCCCTCTGATCCCCTGTCAGAGAGCCACCATGCTGGTCCCGGGCTCGCACCGGGCACAGAGGAGCTTGGGACCAGCAGAGGGGGGGTTTTTTCAGATCAACATTTTATACAAGCAATCCGGCGGCTCTATAGCCGGCAGATTGCTCGTATGTAAACAGGCATCGCTGCCTGTTTTTGAAATTTGGGCAGTTTCCCGAACGTGTGAGTGGGCGGGGCAGACAAGCCATCTTTCGTCGGCCTGTTACATCCTGGAAGCTCCTGGCTGGCCGGCCGCTTAATTACAACGGCCAGCCGGGAGGCGGTTAAAGAAGAATTGCAGGGAAAAATGTCTTAACCCTTACCCCCTTACTGCAAGGGTTAAGTGCACATTTTTGGTTAGGTTAGAAAATAAAAAGTCATACATGCGCAAAGCTCTGAGCCAGCCAGCTGCCACAGCACTCCCTCCAGCCTTTCTACTCCTATGCTGCATCACTGGAATGTTCGTCAGCGTCCTCACCTATATACATAAAATGTGATGATTTACGGGACCTTAAACCACTGCAGAGGAGGGAGAGAGAGGCTAGAAGGTGAATATAATTTTTTTTCTTTTAACCTACACACAAATGAGCAGTTAACCCATGCAGTGTGCGGGCAGCCCCACTGCAGGGGTTAAGAATCTTTTTTCCTGGAGCCCTTTAAGAGACACCATAAGAATTAATGAATGAGTGAGCTGATAAAAGAAAAAGAAGGTAGAGAGGAAGGAAAGAGAGTGATGGGAGAGTTGCTGAATGCTGCACCTGTTTGACGTTTGGAAATACAAGTCAAAAAACGACATTGCTGGCTAGGCCCTGTGGTGCGAATGTGTTCTGGACTCTGCTCTGCTGAAGTAAGCCTATTTTTTTATGATACTGGGACTATATTGACCTGAAAAGGAGCATTTTAGTTTTTTTGTGAATGTGGTTTTTTCCCCCGCTGCTAATAAGTCTTTTAAACTCAATAAAAGGTGCACATACACACAATCATGTGAAAAAATAAGTACATCCCATGGAAATTGTTAACTTTTTCAAAATATGTTACATAGACCCTCATAAAAGAGGGTGTGGACAGCTATAAGTCTGGCCAAATTATTGTAAGACAAAGAAGCCTTACGTGGCAAAATGTTCAGACATGCCAGCAAATTCAAGGAGCTGAATGTTTAATGCTATAATAAGTTTCCAAGAACTGCAAAATTTAATTGCAGGATCCGCAGGTAACTCTTGTAACAGTTGGCGTCAAAGTGCATGCAATCTGAGATTGCACCAATTTAACCTGCATGGGAGGTGTGTCAAAAAAAGCCTTTGCTGTAAAAAAAAAACCCAGTAGACCAGACTACATTTTGCCATTAACCAAATAGGCCTTCTTAAACAATGTACTGTGGATTAAAGTTAGAGTTGTTTGACCACATTATCTGTAGACATGTTTGGCACAAACAGAAAACATCATTTTAGGAGCAGAACCTCATACCAACTGTGAAGTATGGTGGTTGATTTTGTATGGGTTGAGGTTGCTTTGCTGCTCCCGGGTGTGGGCAGCTTGAATTTATCATTTAAACTATAAATTCTGCATCATATTAAAGTGATTGGTGAGAATTGAGGCCATCTGTCGAAAATGAACATCAAATGGATCTTTCAACACATTATTGATTCAAAGTACACTAGCAAATTCACCAAGACAGACCTACAAAGAAAAAATTGAGGATTTTGGCCTGGCCTAGTAAAATACCTGATTTGAATCTCATTGTGTAGTGGGGGGCATTTGAAACTGGCAGTTCATGCAGGGAAACCCACAAATCTCTTGCAAGCAAAGGAATTTTGCATGAAGGAGTGGTTAAAATTCTCAATTTCAATGTCAGAGACTGGTAGGCTCTTATGCAAAACATGTACACGAAGGCATTAATGCTAAATAGCACAATACCAACTCCAACTTCTGAGGCCAAGGGTGTACTTACTTTGTCAGAGTACACCATTCCATCTATTGATATTTTTGTTAAATAATTTTAAAAAAGGGCATTTTTTAAATCTTTATACCTTTATCTGGAAGCATTGTTTAAATGAACATCTAATGTTTGCCTGTTCTCATATGTTGAAAAAGTCAACTAATTCCTATTTTTTAACATGAAGGTATCAGGGGCGTAACTAGAAATCACAGGGCCCCATAGCAAAATTTTGTATGGGGCACCATGATTGCTAGTTTTGCCACTTGCAGAGCCCACCTGATATACCAAACAGCCCACCTGAGAGTGACCCTGCAGAGCCCACCATAGACTCTCTACAGTGGGCTCTGCAGGGTCTCAGATGGGCTGCACACCTCTTACCTGTCAGCGCTGTCCGCCTCCGTGGTCACCGGGCCCCGCCTCCTCTTCCGTCCCCGGGCCCCACCTCCTCTTCTATCGACGGGCCCTGCCTTCTCTTACATCACTGGCCACACCTGCTCTTAGGTCGCTGGCCAGTGATGTAAGAGAAGGCGGGGTTGCTCTTAGGCGGGCCTCCTTCTTCACTGCGAACGCTGGCCTCTTCTGCCGTAGCTGCTGGCTGTCACTGACACAGCTCCGCAGCGGCTGTGAGGGGAAATGCCGCTGCTGAGCTGTGTCAGTGACAGCCAGCACCCTTACATGTCATAGCGACCCAGGCGGCCCACACGGCATCAGAGGGATGCCCTGGCCGGGCCCCCCTGTGCCCGGGCCCCATAGCAGCCGCCTGGGTCGCTATGGCGATTGTTACGCCACTGGAAGGTATATATCCCCTAGCAAACAGTGCAATACTTAGTTTATTGTTTCAGCTTCAAAGATTTGTAAGTTTGTTTAGGTATTTTTGTGATTGACACACATGTGCTATACTGCACATTCAGGAAGATTGCTTCATGCTGATAAGCACTGCTGAACATGGAAAGCTGCCTTGTTCTGCAGTGTGACAGATGTATATAAATCTCATAAATGGCTGCTGTACAAATAGCAAATTATTTGGTTTGTAGAATTTCAGCTGTTTATTAAGCTGTTTCCACTGAAAAAGCATACATACTTACTAGGGATGCACCGATACCAAGTACCATACTCGGTACAAGTACATGTACAGATACTTTTCCAGCTCCAGGACTAGACTAGAGAAAAATTCAGAAGTTAGGAGGCAGCTGTCATTTTTAAGGTGCACACGGAGCTCCTGGGATTTGTACATCTCTGTTTTATTGTATGATTTTGTTTTTATAAACATATATAAAGGGATGCACAGATCAGTTTTCCAAGTACAAGTACCAATACTTGTCCAAGTACTGCATTTTTGTTTATTGTCATGTGACAATTTTTCTAAAACAATACAGACTAATGATTTCAGGACAATGGTGGAGCGCCAGAGCCAGGTCCCAGCTGCAACCTCTGCAACCCTGGTAGTTCTCATGAAAATGCCAAGTATCGGCACTGGTATCTGAACTGGTATCAGTACATCCCTAATATTTACAACAAACCACAAATGTCCAAGATATTTCATTGACTTTCTGTAATGTACATACTTAGTATGTATGGCAGGGTTTCTGGTATATACTGTTAATGTTTCTTTAACAAATTACGTTCTAATTGTCATGTCCATTACACAGGTTCCCTGCTTGCGGTACAATATGTATATGCAACTGTCACCCGAATTGTCTCTACCTCTGATGGATTTATAGCCACTACACGTTTGGGCTATGTGATCCGAGAGAAGTTTCAGTGCCCAGAAACCATCAGCACTCAGTACAACCCATTGCAAAACATCAAAGCCACATGTACTGTCAAATCTAAAAAGTCTAAAGATGTCTACAACAAAACCATCCAATTGAAAGCAAAAAGTACTAACAAATGGTGGAGATGCAAAGAGCAAGCAAACAAAAATTCACAAATCTGCCACATTGTTTAAATGAACAGATAGCCATATTTCTAGTCTGGCATTTTTAATTTTTACTGGAAGCAGTTTTCAGCTCTTGAATTACAAACTGAGCAAAATATGTTTCCTTGAATGAAGAAAGATGCCTTATGATTTATATAAACATGTAATAAGCCAAATATGTACTTGCTTATTGCAAAGCACTTTTTTAATACTTTTTTAAAATACTATATTTTTTACTTACTTTGTTTTTTGCTTTAGAATTCCTATCCTATTCCTTTCCATATCTCAATACAAATAAGTAAACTAAACGTGAGATTGTAGTCCATCACAGGGGTGAGCTTGGAGCGGTGGCTACTTTACAACACACACAGGGACCAGAAGGAAGGAAGGACAGTGTCAGTACCGATTCAGAGATGATTTGAGGATCTACAGCCGAGTGATACACAAAAAAGAAACATTGGCGAGAATTTCTCAAAACGGGTGAAAACAGAATCTGGAGCAGTTGCCCATGGCAACCAATCAGGATCTCTCTTCAATTTGCTCAGGTAAGATTTGAAAATGAGAGAAGCTGATTGGCTGCAGTGCAAATCTGCTCCAGATTTTGTCTGCTCCAGTTTTGATAAATTCCCCCTTTATTTGTTAATAGTTAAGGTACTTGAATGTATTTTTAAGATTTAACTCCTGAGTTTAGTGTCACTTTAACAGACCAAGATCAGCTCCCTTTCTGCCTCCTTACTCTCTTCAGCCTCCAGTTTATGATCAGGTCCTCCTCTTACTCTTCTCCCAGTTGAACATGACCAGCTGCTGCTCCTCTTTTCCCTCCAGCCCTCAGGAAGAAGAGTGTCTGCTATGCAGTGGGAAGTTATTTTGGTTTTATTTTATATCCAAACCTTTCAAAAATATTTTTGTATCAGTTTAGAACAGTCAAACTTGCTGATTAGTAGTGCACATTCACAGGGCCGGACTTACTCTCTTTGCTGCCGCAAGGCCAGGTTCATCTATGTGCCCCCCGCCCCCCCTCCACACCCCCAATGGAGAATGGCAACCAGATGGCGGGGACGGCAGGGTTTGTTTTAATGTTTTTTTAAAAAATGTTTACACTTTCTTATCAATATTTTTATTTATCTTACTATCTTTTACTTTTTTTTAATTTTTTTATAATTTTGTATTTTTTTTTAATCACCTTTTTATTTAAAAAAATGTTTACTTATTTTTTTCTTAATTTTTATTTTATAATTTTTTATCAATTTTTATTTCATTTTTTTCCACTTAACTTTATTGCTATCACACAGGAGCTAACAAGCCCCTATGTGATAGCATTTGGAGGTGACAGGAGCTCTTTATTAAACCTGTCACTTCCAATAGAGGAATTTGAGCACAGCACTGTGCTGGAAACTCCTGTGACAGCTGAGATGGGAAGGCTGCGAGTGCAGCTCTCCCGCCTCACTGTTTACACAAACCTTCTCTGCTCTGCTCCATCCTGAAGAGAAAATCTCACCTGGTGACGAGGGAGATTGGAGACGGCTTCCTGGCTAATCAGGAAGCCCGGCGTCGAGTCATTACACGCCGCCCGACTTCCTTAATGGGACTTCCGGTATCGGTATTCCGTATCAGTGAGTACCAGACAACAAAAATTGGTACTCGATACCGAAAAACCAGTATCAGTGCATCCCTAACATTTTCACAGCTCTGTGAAGAATAATTTCCATATACAAAGGCTAAACTTCTTTTCCTCCAGATGCAGAGTGCCCCTTTGTCCTTTACAATGACCTTAAAGTGAATAACTTTGCACCAAGTTCACTATATGGACCATTTATGTATTCATTCATAGTGCTCATATCCCCCCTCAATTGTCTCTTCTCAAGTGAGACAAATTCAGGTCAGCTAATCTTTCCTGATAGCTGAGATCCTCAATGCCTCATGCCAAACTCATCAGTTTAATTGCACTTATCTGCACTCTCTCCAATTCCCCAACATTCTTTTGGTGAAGTGGTGCCCAAACCTAAACTACATATTCCAGGCACTCACATAGCGGTCTCTGACAACATAATATTCTCACATGGCATGCTCAGTGAAAGTGGCCATCTTGCATGACACAGTCTCTCTAGGAGCACGTACTGTAAGCCCTTAGGTTTACATATTATGTTTGGGGATCATGGCAGTCTCCCTTATAACAAAGCAGTTTCTTGCAATAGTTGCAGTCTCTTGCATCATGAGTTTAGCCAGCAACAGGTCCCCCTCCCTCCTTGCACATCATTACAATATTTTCTTCTGCATGTGTCTAATTACCCTCTGTGCTGGCCTAGCTCCTCCGCCCCTCTCCTTTCCTCCACACATAACATTTTATGTAGTTACCAGGGGAGGAGCAATGGGAAATACTATAGTGTGACATTAAAGTGAAAGCTTTGAGACAGCTGCCATTACATCTAAGATGGTGGCGCTAAGCAGCAGCCTCATGGATTTTGGATGTCTACAAAAGGGAATATTTCTAAATCAGCTCCTTAGTAAAAAAAAAACAACTACTGGAGTGTCAGTGCAATATTATTTAACACCTGCACTCGTTAGCATAGGGTACAATCCTTACTTGATGAAAAACTGTGGAAAATGGTGGCTCCATGGACTAAATCAATAAAATAACAGAACTATAATGCTAAAAATGATTAATGGATTAGTTCTACTAAAGGGTATGGTTAGAAAGTTTTAGTTCAGGCCCTTTACACAGTTATGAAAAGTAGGTCACACAGTGACACTCTGTGATCCGTATGTGTCATCGCAGGTTACACTATTTCAGTATTTCCCTTAAAGTGACTCTGTCATGGCAATAGTATGGGGGCTGCCCTTTCCCACATCTCTTTTGAGAATGTTAGTTTCCTGGCTGCCACGCTAATGCTTTGGCTATAATGCTTTCTGAGACCCTGACCTGGAACAAATGCAGAGTTAAAAGAGAACTATGAGGTAAGTGTTTTCCCCCATAGTTCTCTTTAGGCTCACGGGAGGACATATACTAACCTCCTTCTGTGACCCAAAGTTCAGTATATAGCAAGCTATTGCCCGCGATATACAGAGATCGCCGCAGCCATGGATGGATCCTGACAATACTGTCGAGATCCACCCAGCTGCGTGAGTGACAGCTGGCTAGAGACAGAGCCAGCTGGGCTCGCCCTCTCCCCGTTAGTTCCTCCACTCAGTGCTGGAGGACCGGAGCGGGGAGGGGGATTCCTGCAGGGAGCGGTGACTGACAGTCACCGCTCCTACAGGGAGACGATCGGGAAGTGAGCAGTTCGGCTGCATGTTTCTGCTCACTTCCCGATCAATAGAGCCGACCTGTGACAGCTTCTTTGTCACAGGTTGGCTCTAACTATGAGGATGAGTGAAAATCATTCACCTCATAGATCTCCTTAAAGGAATTAATTTGTCCAGAAATTGAAGCTCCCATACCTTTTGCATAACAGGGTCATTTTACAGAATTCAAATTATCAATAACAATATATATTAGCCTTAATAACTACAATTGATTTTTGCCAATCTGCATGAAATAAATCTAATACTTTTCTGTAGAGGATAATACGCATAGTCATCCACCCATCTTACCCTACTGGCTTAAAACCTACCTTTTATTTAAGCATAATCTTAAAACAGAGGGTACACTAGGAAGTTATGGGAAAATTTAAATAACTATATTAAAAATATTTTTAGGAATAATATTTTTAAAGATTATATTTAAATAAAAGCTATGTTTTAAGCCAATAGGTAAAGAGGCATGGATAATATTAGCATTAGCTTAAACGTACAGTGGTATAATGGTTACCACTTCTGCCTTGCAGCACTGTGAGTCCTGGTTTGAATCCTGGCCAGGGTCACTATCTGTAAAGAGTTTGTATGTTCTCCCTGTGCTTGTGTGGGTTTCTCCCACACTCCAACGACATCCTCCTGGAAGGTCAATTGGCTCCTGTCTAAATTGGCCTTCTATGTATGCATGTGAGATAGGGACTTTAGATTGTAAGCTTCTTGAGGGCACTGATATGAATATGCACTATATAAAGTGCTGTGTAAATTGTTGGCGCTATATGAGTATCTATAATAAATAATTATTAGGGCTGCAACAACTAATCGACATAATCGATTATAATCGATTATTGAAAAAGTTGTCAACTTTTTCAATCATCGATTAATCGGCTTCTGGTTAGTTGGCCCTGTTTACGTGCCGCACCTCCTCATTTAACCGATTAATCGAACTCAATAATCGGCTAACTAATCGATTTTGAAAATAATCGTTAGCTGCAGCTCTAATAATTATGTCTACGTAGAATAGAAAAAAGCCTTATGCAATCCGTGCACAGTTGCCCATGTTTTGTTACTTTAAAAACACTGCAAGAACAGAAAAACGCTTGTTGATCTTGCCATAAATCTAGCATGTGTCTATTTTCCTATTTCAGGCTGACAAAGCTGTCTGTGCTGCACAGAAATCCCAAGCATGAGCCCTGTATGAGTTCTCCCCTCAGTGCTGCTGCCTGGGTCCAAAGAGCCTTCCCACACAAATGGGTGGGAAAGGGCTCTTGGGAGATGTAGTTCTAGCAGAGGGGGGGGGACTAACATAAGGCACTCTGCTGCCATTATAAGAAGCTGCGAGAGTCTCTCGTATCGGACACGCCCCCCCCTCCGTCATTCGGTCAGCTGTTCATCCCCCCTGCATGGCATGCAGCCTCGGGCAACGCATGCCTGTCAATCCACATTTCAACAATATTGCTTTTTTGGTATAAATGGTCAAGCACAGTTATTTGGGAAACATGTGAAAGTCGTGTTATTCCATGCAGCTGATACTATTGCTTTTTATGAATAAACAGTCTATAGAGCTTTATAACAGGAGTGTGTTTTGTGCATTATTTCATGTGTATGTCATGGACCTGACAAGTGTGATCCTGCACCAGAACAGGGCATGAGTGATGGTTGGTCAACAGCATTGTAAAAGTATAATAATAAAAAAAAGGTCACACTGCAGCACAATTGAGCACAGGAAATCCTTGGGGAAACATCACTGAAACTTTTGATATGCATGTTCTATCATAATAAGTACTCAGGTGTTAGTCCTAAAAACAAACAGTGAGGTGATAATTATATGCAGATATTTTAAATAATGATGAGCTGGGGCTTGGTGCAAACCCAGTTCCCCAAGCCCGCACCAAACATGTCAAGCCTTAAAATTGCGCGCGCGTGCGAAACCTCAAAAAACTACAATACAGCAAGAGGTTAAGCTTTGAAAATGAAAGAGGGAAGCTGATTGGTTGCTACGCACAGCTGCCCCAGATTTTCTCTGCTTCAGACTTCATAAATCCCCTCAAAGTATGTCTCTTCTGTCATAATTACTTGCTTTTTAAAGAAAAACTAAAAAATGCAGTAAAGTACCTTATCTATTAACAAGGGATGCACCAATACCGGTTTTTTTGGTATCGAGCACCGATATTTGTTTTCGGTACTTGCTGACACCGAATACAGATACCGAAAGTCCCATTAAGGAAGCAGGTAATGACACGCCACCCAGCTTCCTGATAAGCAGGAAAGCCGCCCCCATTATCCCTCGTCACCGGGTGACGAGGAAGCATGGAGCCAGCTTTCTGGCCAATCAGGAAGCCGGGCGCCATGTAATAACTCATTACTGAGCTCCCTGATTGGTCGAGAAGCTGGCCAATCAGGAAGCCGGGCAGCAAGTAATTTCCTGTTTGGCCTCATTCACCAGGTGACGAGGGAGCATGAAGCCGGCTTTCCGGCCAATCAGAATGCCGGGGGCAGGTAATGACTCGCCGTCTTGCTTCCTGATTGGCCAGTTTCCCAACCAATCAGGGAGCCAGGTGGCGAGTCATTACACGCTGCCCGGCTTCCTGATTGGCTGGGAAGTCGACTCCATGCTCCCTCGTCAACAAGTGATCAGGAAGCCGAGCATTGTGTAATGACTTGCTGCCTGGCTTCTTGATATCGGAAGCTCAGGTATCGGACTAGGCATCGGATCATTTCGGCGAGTATGAATACTCGGCATCGGCACCAATACCGAGACTATATTGATATCGATGCATCCCAAAAAAAATGTATCTTACTGTATATGCGTACCACTCTGTCCTTCCTGCTGGAGGGTGGTTACTTTTGTTCTCCATGATCTCCAAGCTCTCTCCCATAATGGACTACAATCTCACTGTCCTCCACACACACACCTGCTGCCCCCAATGAGATGCCGCCTGAGGCAACTGCCCCATTATAGGAACAGCCCTGCTTATCAGTTAGCTTTGTTGCTAATTCTCTCTGGAAGCATTCTCTGGTTCACAAATACATGGAGAGGAGGAGATGTTCTGTAGCTATAGCACACTTCCTATACTATGGTGTCAACGTTGCTCCTCAATACAGTATGTGAGTGAGCAGTGCACTGTCACTCTTGGCAAAAAAAGTGTGTTAAAAAAAATGTGTTATTGGCAGGATCACCAGGTGGAAATAAAGACAAACAACCTGAAAAGGAAAACTACTTCAGCCACCACATCAAGAAATGGTAATCTTTTATATAGCCCATTTTTGTTCCTGGGTTTAGATACACTTTAACCAGTTGACATCCGCGGTGTTAAACCCCCTTCCCATCCAGGCCATTTTTCAGTATTCAGCGCTGCGGTACTTTAACTGACATTTATTCCGTCATGCAGCGCTGTACTGAAATTAATTTTATACCCTTTTTTGGGTATAAGATAGAGCTTTGTTTTGGTGGTATTTATTCACCACTGGGGGTTTTATTTTTTTTACTATATAAGGAAAAATTTCATAGTTAAGAGCCGACCTGTGACAATGAAACTGTCACAGGTCGGTTCTATTGATCGGGAAGTGAGCGAAAACACATACCGACGCTTACTCACTTTCCAATCATCTCCCTACAGAGACCGGCGACTGTCAGTCACAGCTCCCCGCAGGGATTACCCCGCTCCTCAAGTGATGACTGGAGGAACAGACGGGGGTGGGCACAGCCTCTAGATAGGCAGAGCCCGCTGTCAATCAGCCAGCGGGGGTGGATCCGCCCCAGCTGCGGCGCTCTCAGTATGTAGCTCGCGATATTCTGAGCTTTGGGGCACTGGAGGATGTTATTATATGTCCTCCCATGACCCTTAAGAGAACTATGGGATGAAAAAGGTTAGCCCATAGTTCTATTTTAAGGGCCAGTTCATACCAGCTGTGATGGTCTGCCCAGCACAGTCTCAATGCAAAGGCCTTGCTTCCAGTCAGCTCAGTTCACACGAGCATGTTACGGTATTTCTGTGCTGAAAAAAGTACTGTGTGTGGTGTCAGATGCAATCCACCGCATTGCGCCATGTTGAGGCTGAAAGAATTGAATGAAATGTCACTTTGTGATATTTCAATAAAGTTTTACCAAAAAAGTTATCCAGCACATCTGAGGCGTGTTCAGTTCCTTAGCCAAGCACTGAGTAGCTGTTCTGCAGCACTTCAGTTGGATGCAGCAGCTTCACTGAACGCTTTGTCTGCACAGTCTAAGCAAAATGGCGAAGGATAATATTTTTGACTAATAGTACAATTCTCCAATGAATATTTGGTGTGCTCGTCCATCAAAACATTAAATTATACGTTCCCTCGCTGAATTGATTTCCTTCATCGGGATTCAGGCACCTTTCTCCAGCGCTGCCCACAGTTAAAATGTCTGCTGGTGTCCTGTCCCCACCTTCTCCATCACACGGTGCTCTGCATCCACTTCCACTGCAAGTGCTACGTTAGCAGTGCTGAGCGCAGAGTTGCAGCACAGCGTTCAGTGGAGGTTTGCTAACTCAGCACTCGCAGTGTTTGAGCAACTGAACACACCTCAGCACTGTAGCTTAGAGTGAGCACAATGGTTGTGTTCTATTCCAGCTGGTGTAAATGGGCCCTAAGAGAAAGAATGTTTAAAGAGGAACTTTCTCACCCCTATTCTTACCTTTCAAACTTAATTAACATACTCACTTGCCCAGCAAATCTAGTATTGTTCTGCTATGCTCTGCTGCCACGTGTCGGGTACTCTGCCACCATCTTCCTAAATGGGTTCTCACTGTCTTTTCCTGGTTCTTCCCGCCAGGCCCCTGATGCTGCACGCCAGGTCTTTCCTCCTTCAGTGCCTTTTGGCAGCTGACACCTCCTGGGATATGTGACGTTACATAAACGGAGTAGAGTCAACAGTAGACTGCCTTGGCACTCTAGTTGTGTTGAAACTATAAGTCCCCATAGTACCTTTGCCTTTAGAAGTCATGCTTGGGGTTATCTTGCAATGCCTCATGGGACTTGTAGTTTCACCACAGCTGGAGAACTGATGTTGCCTACCCCTGGTTTCTTCACTGAGTCACCAGCCATATTTGCAAAGAGCAGCAAAATATCCTATGCTGTGTGGAGCAAGGATGGGCATACTCTGACCCTCCAGCTGTTTTGGAACTACAAATCCCATGAGGCATTGCAAGATTATTTCAGCCACAGACATGCCTCCCAGGGACAGATGCATGAAGGGATTTGTAGGTTTACCACAGATGGAGGGCTGGACACCTATAGTGTGGAGGATCTCTTTCCCTTTCAATTAACATACTCAGCGACCCAGTGAATCCAGCATTGTCCTGCTGTAATCCAACCATCCACTGCCACACACCAGGTCCTGCGCAGCCATCTTCCTTACATCAATGAGAGCTGCACTTCCTCCTCCAGCACCGTGTGGAAGCTGAAGCCACCTTAAAGAATTGTTTTTTTTTGTTAGGGGTAGGCAGCCTCAGCAATGTGGCTGTGGTGAAACTACGAATCCCATCATGCTTTTGGGAGTCCTGCCTGTGCCTGTCAAGTCTTGCAATGCCTTATGGGACTTGTAGTTTCACTACAATTTAAGTGGTTGCCTACCCCTATGTGAGAATGGAGACAGGGTGGACTTTTTAAGGTAAATAATGACACACACAAAAAACGGTTGGATTGTTTACACTGTGAAGGTGAGGAAGTTGTACAATGGGGCATAGCGGTTTTTATTTAAGCGAATGAACACTTGAATTAGGTAATAATGCATACGCTGTTGTTCTATAAATATTAAGCGAATCCCTATCTGCATAGAGCAGGTTATGTGGTGTGCTGTGTAGAGAACCCCGGTCACACAGCTCCCTTCTAGCCTGGTCTATGAGGTCTGTATAGGAGAACGGTCCACCTCAGCAGCCCTACACACAACCCGCTCCCACTCCGCACACCAGTCTATTCTCTCCGAGTCCTAGCCACTGCACGCGCCATGGAATTATGTGCGCCATGACGTCACGCTGCGTGCACTGACGGCGGCGGATTTCCCGTCGTACCTTGTTGTGTCAATTTGGGAGACTACGGTCGGTTTTTGGTGTCACCGGAGAGAGCGGAGATGACAGCGGCTCCGGTAATTAAGATGGTTGGTGTGAAGGCCGAGGGAAGACAGTGCCGAGACTGAGAGAGGCAGAAGCAGCGGCAGAGAGCAGTGACGGAGGAGGGGTGGAGGTGAGATACAGCCACAAAGCAGCAAATACCGGAGATCGGGAGCTGCAGGGGGAGTGGGGTGATATGACAATGGAGTACAGGGCAGTAACAAAGATGTGTGTACACTGGGATCACCGACTGGAACATTCACGGGGATGACTGATGTGACAGTAACAAGAAAGGGCTCTATGGGAAAGTGTAATAACAATCGCTGTACACGGGGAGAAGGCTCGGAGAGCTGGCTAGACTGAGTGACATGCAGTGAACGTACAGAATGAACACACAGAGCTGGCCTAGTCACGGATCGTGAAACTTCTTTATTCTCTTTCAGCTCGAATGTGTTTATTTGTTCAGGCAGAAGTAAGGCAGGCGATACACTTGCTAATATCTGCAAGTAATGCCGATTGGACCATTCTCAAGCTGCATTGTATGTGGTAGATATAGATATATATAGATATATATATATAGATATATATAGATATATCTCTATCTATCTATCTATATATATCCATACACACTGGGGCTGAGGAACCCATACAAGAAGCAGTTCACAATCAGATCTTGTTGGTACCGCAAAGCTCACTGTACACATTTGCACACACATGATAAAATATAAATGTTTGGCTAGAATACGGCTCCAGACCCCCAATCAATTTATATGCTCTGAAAGCAGAGGCCCTGTAGAATAAAAAGATGCTAGTTGCAAATTTTTATGTGACACGGTATTTGCACAAATGTTTATCAAACCAGTATTTTTAGGATAAAATAAACTAAATTAAAATTTAGTGCACAGAAACATAATATAATACCCATTTTTTTTGTAAAATATGAAAGACGGGGTCAAGTCGGGTAAATAGATACCAAACATGTCAAGCTTTAAAATTGCATTCGCCCGTGAAGCCGCAAAAAACGTCAATACCCAAAATTTCCTATAGGGAACACTTTAAAATGCTTTTACCGCTCATCAGTTCAGTGCTACCAGTGACTGATGGCTGTAGAATTATTGCTCTGAATCCGATGTTCCTGGCGATACATAACATGTATAGCCCAATTGTCGTTTTCGTATGTAGGCGCACTGATGCGTGTGTATGTGTGTGCACGTAGGGGGCGGGGGACTTTAAAATTATTTTTTTGTAAAAATTTTTTTCTTATGTTACTTTAATTTTGTAAAAATGTGAAACACTTTTTTTTTTTTTTTTTTTTTACACCTTATTTATTTCAAATATCTACTGGGGGCTCGG
>NW_017307422.1:369698-403817 GCF_000935625.1 Nanorana parkeri | reverse complement strand
TACACCTTATTGATATCACATATCTACTGGTGCATGGCCGGCTTTAGTATTTCAAAATCACAGCATTTTGCACCTGACATGTCTGTTATTATTAATTATTATACATAGAGGGATGCATTGGCAGAATTAGATTTTTGAGTGTAAACGTCTGCTTTAACATCTGTCAACAAGTATGCAGTGTTGGAGCCTGCCTTATTGGATGCAGATTGATTGGATAGGTTAGGTAGGTCCCCATGTTGCATAGTTTTGGTAGAGCTAAAGATTATTGTTCAGAAATTGTATAGGCCAAGCTATTGCCCGCTATATACTGAGAGCGCTGCATCCTGGACGGATCCCGACAATACTCGCGAGATCCACCCAGCTAGCTGTTTGACAATGGGCTCTACCCACCCCTGCCCGTCCGTTCCTCCAGTCAGTGCTGGAGCATCGGAGCGGGGAACGATGACTGAAATCACTGCTCTCTGCAGGGAGATAATCGGGAAGTGGGCGAATGACAGTATGTGTTCGCTCACTTCTAGATCAATAGTCGACGTGTGACGGTTTCATTGTCACAGGTCGGCTCTAACTATGAGGATGAGTGGAAATCACTCACCTCATAGTTCTCCTTTTATCGGCATGGATGGAGGAATAACTGCTGCCATCTATTGAATACCCAAACAGTGTTTGCATTTGATTGGATGAAGTCATTATTTGGCCGAGACTTTTTGGACAAGCTCCTTTGATAAAAGTTAAATGAGAAATTGGCTTTTGTCGAGCAGGGAGAGGTTGGGGGATGTGTTGCTGACAGGGCCACCCACGGCTCGAATTTTGCCCCATTCAGCATGAATCAGCCGAAATTCAAGCAGTGTATGGCTAGCTTTTTTTTTATTTTATTGTTTTTATTAGGTTTTTCATATAAACAAACAGTACAAAAATACACAGATGTCACCTGAGTTCCAACACTAAGGGGCACAACTTACAACATTGTTCCAACAACACCTTATATCATACCCTCCATCCCCTTCCACCTTATGGTGCCTGATGTTGGACAGGATTTGTTTTTTGAAGTTTAAAATGGCTGAAAGATTTATTATAGTGCTGGTTAAAGTACACCAAGACCAAATAGCTAGAATCCAGAGGTACTGTCACCTACTTTAAAGGAGAACTATGAGGTGAGTGCTTTTCACTCACCTCATAGTTCTAGCCGACCTGTGACAATGAGACTGTCACAGGTCGGCTCCGTAGATCGGGAGGTGAGCGAACACATACTGGATTCGCTCACCTCTCGATCCTTTCACGGCTCTCTGCCGTGACAGGGGGAGGGGCTGGATTCCCCGCTCCGATCTGCCAGCGCTGACTGGCGGAACGGACGGGGGAGGGGGCGGATACAGCTGGCTCTGCCTCTAGATAGGCAGAGCCAGCTGTCACTCACGCAGCTGGGCGGGATCCGCTGCGGCGTCTCAGTATACCGCGAGCTGTAGCTCGCGGTATACTGAGCTTAGGGTAACGGGAGGATGTTAGTTTGTGTCCTTCCGTTACCCTAAGGAGAACTATGGGGAAAAACACTGACCCCATAGTCCTCCTTTAAGAGCTTTAGAGCACCTCTAAAGCTTGAAAATGGCACAATCTGTTACAAACTGCAACTTTAAAACCTGATGCCACTCTTGGGTCCGACTTTTGGGTCCGACCCCTTCAATATCTTACTATTGGTTAGTGAGGTCAGCCATCACAGTTCTGGAACAATGGTGATGGGAGTCTGTGTGCACCCACCTCTTTTTGGTTGACCTTTAGTGTTGCCGGTAGTTTACCAGCTCTAAATTGGATATGGTTTAAGTTCTTTTGGTAATGGTTTCAGATCTGCTTTATGCTGGCTTGAATGTTTCCATTTTAACAGTGGCAAATTTGCACCTTGGGATATTGAATTGGCACAGGCTTACATTGGCTGGAACTGAAGGACTGCAGAGGCAGTAAAACATTTCCTTCAGAGATGTACTGTTCTGAAATATTGCTATTAGCCTCCAATAAAAAGGATCACTTAAGCTGTAGCACAAGTTTCCTCATTGCATTAAAGAGCAGTACCATATACTGATGTATTCTTATACTTTGACAGGGCTTTCACTTTTACGCACTATGTTTTTATTGCATTTTAGCAAACTTTTTATTGCAGATCCTTACCCACTTCTGTTTTGTAGATATTATTCTGTTTTGCTTGCCAGAAAAAATATCAAACTGACTACTAATGGGGTAGGTCTGCCTTTATTGTAATTTGAGTGATAAGTCTCTCAGTTATAATAATAATAAAGGGAACAACAGTCTTGCATTCTTTCACACATCCAAGGGTCACAATGCCTAAGCTACACTGGCAATTTTACTATGGTTGTACTACTTGATTCACTTAGATTGGTGATCTGTTACTAAACCTATGGAACAAATACTTTCAGCATTAGTAGTTACAATTAATTGCACAATTATGTGTGTATGAGCATTACTTTGAATGTTACTTGTGAAGCTTATGCTACAGGGCATTGTTTGTTTCATCTGTTTGGAGATCAGCCATTGCTCTTACTGACTATTGGCACCCTTGCAACTGATGCCTGAATGAGGCGGAAACTCTATTGCAGGTATTGCCTTTAATTTGACGTCAAGCTCTTTTTTTTTTTTTTAAAGAAAGTGAATTTTAGAATTTTTTAAAACTTGTTTAAAATTATTTTTGCTAATTTTATTTTTTTGTCTTTACTTATAGGGGCTAAAACAGACCGCTGATATTTCCCTTTTAAAATAGAAAAAGAGATGCAGGACACGAGTCCTCGATCTCTTTTCTGCAGCTCCTGTTATGAATGAATAAGAAGCCTCTACACTGAGTGCTCATGTCCATTCATAAATTGTGGAGCTAGTATGAGATACTATGTCCACAATCATGAATGAACAGGAATTGACAAGCACTTCTTGTTCATAACTAAGGACACAGTAAGCATACTATGTCCACAGTTATTTACAAACACTCAATGATCAGATCATCGCTGAGTGCTTGTAACCTGGTCTCCAACCTGACTTGCTGTGATACAGAAGGCTCAGCGGGGCGGTGCGGGAAGGGAGCTCAGCCTCCTGACAGCTGATTCATCCCCTACAACGCTCGGCATCCTGACTCTCCGCCTGTCACAGGAGAGGGGCGATGCGGGCAGAGAGCGAGGCTTCTGCAACAGCTGTCTTCACCCCACTTGGCATCCTGAGCTGTCTCCTTCCTGCTTGGCCTCCTGAAACTTTCTCTCCTCCCAGCTGGACGCCTGTCTCTGTCCTCTTGGGTCCCCGCTACCTCTACCGACACAGGCAGGGGAGAGCAGCGGGGATCAGAAGGGACACAGACCAGTGCTCAGCGGAGAGACGTTAAGACTGCTCCGAATTTTCGGCCGTTATGGTACTTTGCTTTTTGCTCAATAAGTGGCGGCCGAAATTTCTATTCCTAGTTATAACCCCTGTCAGTTCTCTCCTTTTTTTTTTTTTTCCTCATCTGTGTCCCATAGGGGAGATTTCATTTTACTTCCTATCTGATAGCCACAACAGAAAGTGAGAGGAAATACCTGGTGGTCAGCAGGGTCACCAGAACTACTGTTTCTAGAGCTGCAGCTAACGATTATTTTCAAAATCGATTAGTTAGCCGATTATTAAGTTCGATTAATCGGTTAATCGGATAAACAATTAAAATAAAGTTTAAAAAATTGCTCCAGTGATGGGACTACTAGTTTGTATTGAGGTTGTAGTCCATCACAGGAGCAAGCTTGGAGCGGTGGAAGTAAAAAAGAAAAAAAAGATAGTGTGGTGTGCAATATAGTGAAATGGAAAGTGTAAAATTATACAGTAATGAATGCAGAATGGCACCGGCTATAGAGGACTACAAAACCCAGCAAAAGCACATTATACAGCACAATGCAGAACACCGCCAGCTATAGAGGAATACAACAAATCCCAGCAATAGTACATAATAGCTGGCAGCATTCTGCATTGCGCTGTATAATGTACTATTGCTGGGTTTTGTAGTCCTGTATAGCTGGTGGTATTTAGCATTGTACCACTTTATAACGTACTATTGCTGGGATTTGTTGTAGTCCTCTATAGCTGGTGGTATTCCGCATTGCGCTGTATAATGTATTATTGCTGGGACTTGTAGTCGTCTATACAGCGCAATGCAGAATATCACCAGCTATAGAGTAGAACAAATCTCAGCAATACATTATACATACAGTGTATAATGCATTGCTGGTATTTGTATTCCTATGTATAATGTACAGTACAATGTACCATCAGCTATAGAGAAATAAAAATCCCAGCAATACATTATAGAGCACCATGTGTGGGAAAGTGCAGGCTTACCTGACCAGTCTTCCAGCAACTTACTTCTGAGATTGGACCTGTCTATCAGCGGCTGTCATCCCCCCACCCCTGCTCCTCCTTACTACATCTCCCCGCGTGCCTTGCCGATCGTGGATGGGCAGGAAATGTGAGGCGGGGAGGAGGTGCGGTGTGTGGAGCGTGGATGCGAGCGGAGGAGGTGCGGCGCACAGCGTGTGGAGCTGTGAACAGGGCCAACTGATCGGAAGCCGATTAATCGATTATTGAAAAAGTTGACAACTTTTTCAATAATCGATTATGTCGATTAGTTGTTGCAGCCCTAACTGTTTCAATTTGAAGATTTCCCATTTTTGCCTGTTCAGGTGACAACCAAAAATTAGGGATTTTTGTTCACTTTCAGTGAGAATAGTCCCCAGGACAAATGGAGAGGGTGAATCTCCATAATGGGAACACAGACAGCAATCAAAATGACAGGGTTTCTTATCCCTCTCCATTCTATGCAAAACTAAAAAAAAACAAAAGTGCTTTAACACTGTGGTAGAGAGGCTCTCAGGGTCAAGTGTATCTGTGGCTGTGTACAGGTACAACTGCTTTTGTGGATTTCTTAGGTTCATGAAGGATGCCATCTATTTATTCAACCTTCTACAAAACATTTCTAAATCTTTGCATGCCAGACTAAAATCACAAAGCCATACCAGGAATTTACAGTATATTACAGGTTATTATGTCTTTTTACCAGGGGAGGAGTTATTAAGTCATGGCTGGATATGTTGAGCTAGCAGGTGATAAAGTGGACGTGTGTGTGGAGTGGAGAAAAATCGTTTCCATCTCCAGCTAAATCGCCTAACACGCCAATGACATTTTTTGGAGTCCTTTGGCAAAATCTCTCTAGAAATGAAGTGTCTGGTCTCAATTATTTATCAGTTGCTACTAGGCATATCTTACCAAGGAGTTCTAAAGTCCCAGGATATAACATATTACATCATCATTGTAATAGGAATATATACTAGAGTTGTTTTTCAGAACGCAATCAAAGCTTACTTGAAAAAAAATCCTCTTTTATGTAGTGAGTGCTTCCTTCTGTCTGTCCATCACTTCCAACAACTTGCTGGATTCCCAGTGTGCTTTACATCTCTTTCCCCGCTGCTTGATGTGATGCAATCTCAATTTCTCAAAACTACATATCCCGTCATGCACTGCTCCCAGCAAGCAATAATAATGTTACATTGTTCAGATGTGGAGTTGTAGTTCAGAAAGCAAGCTATATGAGAGTAGTGACACAGGAAAATATGTATTCACAGGGATAAGTGCAATTGTGTCACTACCTTGAGGAAGTACATCCTTTAATGTCTACTATTGGAAAGCTGAACTTGATCAGTTAAATTATTTAAAGCTAACAGAACAGTATCCTAAAGACGGTTCTAAGAAAATCTTCTCTGGATGGTATTTTATGCCATCTAGATTACATACCAGATTTCCTTTTTTATTTGACTGTGTTAGATATCACAGTGAAGGTTCCTATGAGTACTTGTGCTGGGAGTGCCTGGTAACGACTCGGGTTTAGAAGACAATTGAACAGCTAGCAAATGTCTTTCTAACTTCAAATAGTTAGTTCACCTTTTTCATAAAACCGCCTGCACATTCAAGGGGTTCCAGGAGATGTAAGTGGTGGCCCTCCCTGAAGCTCTGTCAAAACAAAACAACCCTAATGGCTGCTTCCCCTCACAGGACACCACAGATGACCCTCAGCATCACAGACGCAAACACCATTCCTAGTCAAAGGCCACGCATGCGCAGTGCACACACTTACTCTCTGTGGCAACAACACTGAGCTCAGCCGCAGATGCTAGTGGGAGAGAGCACACTGGGCATGCATGGCCTTTGAACAGTAATGGCACTTGCTGCTTTGATGCTGGAACCGAGCCTCCAACAGCTTTAGCGTCCTGGAAGCAGATCAGGACAGGAGGATGTTGCCATTAGGACTTTCTATTATCAGGCTTCAGGGGGAACCAACATGGCCTACAGGTATGCAACTCTATTTTAACATGGTCCCCTTGACTGCATGGGCTGTTTTATGAAAAAGGTGAACTAACCCATTAAAGTGATAAGTGGTAAAACTTGCATCAGATGTATTTTTCTTCTTTGTGAATGCATGCTAAATAATGTGAAAATATAAGTCTTGCAAGCATTTATTACCTCACTCAAAAATTACGGTACTTTCTCTGACATTCATCTTTTTTTTTTTCCTCCAGAAGGACAGCACCTTCTTTGTTCAACCACTTTCTAGGGTCAACACGTACTTCCTGAACCAAGATGCTGGCCTGGAGATGACATATAAATCCGAGCATCTGAGCAGTTCTTGTCTGTGTTCACTAATGTCTGACACAGATCAGCGCCATGCTGTAGCCTTTCTACATAAGCATGACATAGATGCAGCCTTCTAGACTTTTATGCTTGGTTTAGGAAAAAGCTCCTAGGTGCTGGTCATAAGTAAAACCAAGGACTGCATCATGGGCAATTCAGAACATATTTTATATCATTTTGCTTTTGTGATACTCACTTAAAATTAGTGGAAAATCAATATGCAGTATTGCTTGTGTTCTCTCACTTTCACAGTATAAGATGAATAGTAATAGTTAATTGTCTAAGTGAAATGTCATCTGTCAAACTATGCCGAGTTGGGTTGGGTTATTAATGCCATCATCAATTTTTCCTATGGCAGACTGTTGTCTCTGCTGCTTTGGTTAGCTGCTTCTTGTACCTAGCCCCTTTTTTAGTCTCCTGTTCTTGTTAAGAAGACGGATACAGAGAAGCATATTTCTAATGAATCGGACACAAATTGACATGATCAAGATTAAGGAAAAAGCCAAATATTGTTTATCATTACAGACAAGAGTGTCTCTGAATGGAGAAGTACTATTCTCTATCTTTCCCTGTTCTCCATTCGGTCTCCAAGACTGGGCTGGAGATGGCCATGTGAGCATGCTCCCAACATTAACAATCTTGGGGCTGCCAAGCTGTAGATTTACCAAAACCTAGAAGAAGGTCAGTTCATAGTATTGCATTAGTTCCCTTGGTCCTAAGATCTAGACTGGACTGAATAAGCTTTTCTTTTTTTTTTTTTTACTTTGGAGAGGTTTTTAAATTATGTTTTAAAAGGTATCTGAAAAAGCTAAACGTGCAGCGTTGCTTTGCCCCATGAACAGTGAATATGAATTATTTGCAATGTAATCCTTTTCCAGTTACTGGAGTGTGAAAACAGAATGCTGTAGTCAATGTGCTCATATTTCTCCCTTGAATCCACTCATCATTCTCATGCATAATTCACACTGCCACATAGTACCAATCAAAACACAGTAGTAATATAACGGAGTCAAAGTCTAGTGTGTTTAATACGCACAGCCTTAAATATTCCTTTTTTTTTAATTTGCTGTTTTATTACTCAGTTAATCCATACAAAATTACATTTCCCACATTATCTTCAAGGACAGTTGCTTCAGAGATAGGTTCCCTCCACCTACAGCAAACAAAATCACAGAGAATTAAAAACCCCCCTGCAACTCCAGCCCTTCAGTTTTTGTGTTTCATGCTTAACTGCAGACGCAATTTTGGGTAGGTCCTATTTTTTAATTTTACTTTGCCCATATGGAAACTCTGGATTTGAAAGATGCCTACCTTCATGTGCCGATGGATGAAGTTCACCAGCAATTCCGCAAATTTGACATAGGAGACAGTGGGGATCCCCCATTTTCAGTATGAGGCTCTCCCATTTGGAAAAGCCATTGCCCTGCACATTTTCACAAAAAAACTGTTGCAGAATTGAGAATCCTTCAATTCCACTTCTTTCACTGGTTTTTAGAGTACCTGGAAGTGACCGTTGCCTTTCCAGGTATGTGATAGATGCCCTACAGTGGAGAAAGTCAAGTCATATTAAAGAAGACTAGATCACTCCCGTACAACTTTGCATCCCTACAGATGTGAGTGCACGGTTAAATTTGGAGCGACATGTTATACAGGGAAATTGGTTCAGAAAAATGTCATTGACTTTTTCAAACTGCCGAGAACTGGCAGCAGAACAAGAATGTGTTCTCAAGATCAGATAAGGGGTCTCCTTAAAGTACTACAGCAAATCACTTCCTTGAGTGGAAGAAAGTTTGGCTTCTATTTCAGTTGTCCATAAATAAGGAGAGAAAGATCGGATTTCTTGAGCCAGGTTCAAATAGCCCTAGGGAAGTGGGAACTCCACCAGGGAGTATTCAAAATGATTGTGAACCATTGGTGATCTACAACAGTGAATCTGTTCATATCAGAAAAGCACAAAAAGATAGAAACTTTACTTCCTGAGCCTGGAGGATGGAGCACTAGGAGTGTATTCTCTAGGACACCCTTGGATCTTTAGTCTGGGGTACTCCCTCTGTCAACCTCAACTTCTTATCAGAGTGCTCAGGAAGATAGTCGGACCAGGCAAGTGTCATACGGTAGTAATTGCCCCATACTGTCCAAATGAGTATAGTTCTCCCTACTGGGATTACTGGCAAAACAACTGCCCTCTGTTTCTTCCCCTTAGGAGAAATCTTCTGCAGGATCACATGCCATGCCCCTAATGAAGAATCTGAGTTTGGCAGCATGGATTTTGAAAGGTGCTCACTTTTAGCTAAGGGCTTATTGGAAAGACTGGTGAATGCCCTGCTCAAACACAGGGCAAGAGTTACAAGGGGCCATTTATTTAAAAACTTGCAAAGTCTACCAATCCTGGGCCTCGTCAGTTAACGTAGACTGGTGTTCAGTTTCGGCAGTATTAGATTTTTTGCAGAATGTGGCTGACGGAGGCCTTTTCTCCAGAACACTCAGTGTTGATGGAAGTGTTGTCAGTATACCTGGATCAATATTTGGCAACTCAAATGTTTTTTTCACCGCATTGTCAAAAAGGCGTCCATGTAGTAACCCTTCCGTAGCGCCATAGGTCTTCTCTTTTACTTTTGTCTGCTCTCATAAAACCCCTTTTTGAGCCTCTCATGGGCATTTCATTACAATTTCTCACTTTTGAAGTTCTAGTTTCTAGTAGTCATCACGACTGCAAGAGAGCAGTCAGTGAGCTTCAGTCTGTATCATTCAAAGAACCTTTCTTAACCCTGCTTCAAAATGGTTTTGAGGGCTGGCCTTTTGTTTCTTACAAATGTATTCCACCTAATCAATCTTGTCTTTCAGTGACTGTCTTGGAGGATGACTTGGGAAAACAGAAGTTATTAGCTGCTAACTCCCTTTTCTATGGATCCTCCAGGATAAGTTTCCCTCCCTGTCCCTCACCTCACTGTGTAAAACATGTATCCTGTATTAAATACAGCAAAACACCTTCTCCCTAAAAACTCTGAAAACATCCATATAGCTCAAGCTCAAGGAGCCCTATGAAATATAAATACCAGTTAAAGATAGTGTATAAACCACCAAGCACATTTAAATAAATTAAAGATTTTACAGTCGTAGTAATAAGTTACCATGTGTAACGTGCTATGTAGCTACGTGCGTTGCGAGGCCATTAGGATATAATGGCACCAGGGTGCAGCAAACGGTGTCCTATGGGATCTTAATGCATGATGTAAGCTGGGGTTGGGGTAAAAGTAATTGAATGTTTTCTGCCATCAGTCTTTTATGTTTCTATATACATTCATATATTTTATTTTTTTTCTGTTTTAGTGCTGAACCTGCTCAACTGCTGAAATAACATCAGCAAAAATTAGGCTGTGCAACCATGTCATCTCATATCTGAGCTCTAGAGGTCACCCGTGGAACTGCTTGAAGAAGCCATTTACCTGCTGACAGGTATATATTTCGGAACCAAAAATGGCAAATACCAGTGGTGGCAGTAGCAGTTGTAAGCCAAGTTCAAACAGCTGGTGCAAATCTCAGGAAAAGCTCCCTGTACATGTAAGTATGTTCATTAGGTGTTCATTGGGGTTATATTTATTTTCTGTGTCCTCCTTCCTCTTATGTGCTGCACCCCTTCTTCTTTTTATAATTCATACTTATCATCCTGATACTCGTATATCTTTCTATTTTAAGCAGGCTACTGGGTTATAAAATAATCTGAATAAATTATCCCTTACACAAAGGGTCTATATTACAAAAGGGAAGTGATACTTCACCTGATTTACTGTAGTAGGAAGCTAGGTGATATACAGGGAAGTTTGAAAAGATAAAGCTTATTCACATAATTGATGTGCGAGCTAAAACCAGGTTCACTTGAATGAAGTAAATCAAGCCTAGGCTTACTTCACCTTCCCTCTTTTCACACTTTATTTAATCAGGTATAAAGTGTGTGATTGGGGGGTGTTGGCCAGTAGATTAGGATAGAGAATATCAATGATCAGGGGTGCGACTAAACACTGTTGATTTGAATCTGCAGCACTCATATGATCATGAGTATCTCCTGAAGTAGTACGATGGTGGCCTGTACCTACTATAGGTTCTAACCTTTCTCCATTTTGCCAGATTTTTCTTTTATAGTCACACGAAATTAGTGGTAACCTCTACTATGGGAATGCAGACTGCAATTAAAAATCTGACTAAAGGTCTATTTCGCAATCTGTCAAAAAAGTGTTTTGGATGGAGTTGGGTTTTAAGAAGAGATGTACAGAAAATTCAAATATAATAAAATCGTTATTTACATGATATACCGTACAAATCTTGTTCACAGGTAGAGGATGCCTTATCCTATCTGGATCAGGTGAAAATTCGTTTTGGTAGTGATCCAGCTACATACAATGGATTTTTAGAGATCATGAAGGAGTTTAAATCTCAAAGGTAAGAAAAATCACGGTTGGTGCTTTTTGTTAAAAAAAAAACAAAACCTTTTTGGAGTAGAACAGGTTTTGTAATTTTATTTTTGTGGCTTAATATAGTAATGCTCATGTTTTAATTATCTCTATTTTTGTATTTTTTGTAAAGGATGAAAGTTCATGTATTGTGAAATGTAGTTAATTTTCATATTGTCTTTTCTCTACTATCTTTCTGTCTATCTTGGTAGCATGTATCAAAGACCACCCATTATGTTAACTTTACTTTAGTGATTACTGAAGATTGTTTAAAGTAGTACTAAAGGCTGGGTGTTTTTTTACCTTTAATGCATTCTCTGCACCAAGGTAAAAAATGCCCAGTACCTTTTTATGACTCCCCTGTCCCCCCAACACATGCCTGATACCACAGCGATTCTCCGTCCCGAACTTCCTGGCTGCGGTGGAGGAGACGGAGGGCAGGGAAGCCATAGGCTCCTTCTGCTGTCAACCAATGGAGCGGAGAGGCGTGGTCTGCCGCAGGGCTGTGTGTGTCTATGGACGCACACAGCTACTGCAGGCACAGCCGTGAACAAGCACGCATGGGTGCCTCCACAGCAGCTGCTGGCGGCACCCATGCAGGTGGCGGGGGGGAGAGAGGATGTGGGGACCCACTAGAGAACGAGGAATTGAGAAACTGCAATAAAGACAGCCTCCTAGTGATAAAAAAAAATAAAGCTTTAATATCACTTTTAGAAATAGTTGCTTTGTGCAAACAGATTTTTGTGACAGTATTAGAAAAGACATGACCAGGCCCAGAATTGATTAAATTATCAAGAGGAAAAAAAAATGTTAAGTTGAGGAGAAAACCCCCCAGTAAAAGTATCACAACACATTGCACATGACAGTAATATAGACAATAATATAAACCCGACAGGGTTTACAGCCCTTCCATGCGCTATACAAAATACAAAAATATTCTGGTCTAGATGCACTTCAAGCTACTCTTCTAAATCTGTTTCTAAAATAAAGACCAGTGATTGCAATATAAAAATATAGAATGTTCAGCTATGGTATCATTATGCACATTATAACACCCTGCTTTCTTTCAGCATTGATACTCCGGGAGTGATCCGTCGTGTTTCCCAACTGTTCCATGACCACCCTGATTTAATGCTGGGTTTTAATGCTTTCTTACCGCTTGGTTATAAAATCGAGCTTCCAAAAAATGGTAAAGTAGTAGTACAGACATCGCTGGCCAGTCCGGTAAGTGTCCGAGACCTTTTGATTTATTTATTTTTATTTTTCTTGCTTCAAGTATGTATTTATGTGGGGCATAGTGGGGAGAATGACTTGTGGTATCTCTCTCCAGGTTCCTTCTGATACAGCCACAAGCATTTTGCCAAATACTCGTGTAGTAGTTCCTCCTGTGCCTGAAAATTCACACAGTGAGGTGGTAGAAGAGCCACGGCTCCAGGATAAAGAGAAGGCCCAGGCTCCTCCAGAGTCTGACTCACTAGAGTTTCATAATGCAATCAGTTATGTCAATAAAATTAAAACTCGATTCCTTGATCGGCCTGAGATCTACAGATCTTTCTTGGAAATCCTTCATACTTACCAGGTACTTTATTTTGGCATATTGATTGCATAGGCATTATTTTGTAATTGTTGCTTTCTTTATAAAAGATATTCTTGACTGCTTTGGTTAAGATATGTTCCTGAAACAACAAAGGATAACTGCAGAGAGGTTTCTATATTTACCCAAGTTTAATTTACACAGATTCACACAAATAACACTATATTACAGTGCATCTTTGAAAAGGGAGCACGGCCTTAGCTATAGACACCCTTTTTGAAGAATTTTTCACAATCCCATATCTAAATAGAGTTATAATGCCAGTAATGTGCCTCCTTGCACAGGTCCAATCCAAACCTGCTCATATCTCCGTAAATCCCTGTGAAAGGGAGACAACAATGCTACCATGTCTGCACTTGCAGCCTACGCTGCTTGACTCCAGCTGATACAAGAACTGCAATAAAAAGCTCATTATTTTATTGTTATTAATTATTATTTATATGAAGCTTTTGGGAAGACGTGTGTTTTTATGTTGATGATGGTGATCATCAGGACAGAACATATGGAGAATTCTCCCCCAATTGTGACAGCCAAAAAAAAAAGGGGTAACTCTCAAACTTAACCATAACTAAAATAAAATTTGATGGACGCTCCAATTTAACCTCACAAAAAGTGACAGTCTTAACATAATGACAATTTGTGAAACAAAATATATTAAAACACTGTCATCAAAAAGAAATAAACTAAATGCAATATTTATATAAAATAAAGGTCAATTAGTCACACCAGCATGTCTGTTGTGATACAAATCTATAATAATTACAGGTATATTTACTATATAGATTTTAAATATATATTAGCTCAAAGTTTTCCAGTCTTTTTTTTGTTTTCCTAGAGCAAAATCCCACTTCAGGGCTGACATTAAACTCTTGAATGAATAGTTACCCTGATGTTTATGTAAATTTATTAGATTCAATCTGTCATTCTGGTACAAAAGGGAGATGCTTGAACTATGAAATTAGCAAAGGTTGTAGACCATTTTATGCATGGGAAGTCAATTTACTGTTTACACCATTAAAGCTGTACTGGTTACAAGAATAAAACATAGACAATACTAACAATATACAGTGGTACCTCTGTTCACGAACGCTTCGGTTCGCGAACAAGAAGTTCGGCAAAATTTTGCCTCCGTTTGCGAACTTCGCTTCGGGTGACGAACACAACCGCAGCCATTTTCCCTGCTCTGACACATGGTCATGGCTTCCTCTATTCAAGATCGCGGTCTGATCACAGTTTGATTCGGTACGCGACCGGAGTCGCAGAACAAATGAAGTTCGTGAACCGAGGTACCACTGTATTTGCAAAATAACAGCCATTTAAAAAAGGGACATTTTATTCTTTTTAAAGCTAGCTGCCACAGGCAGCCAGTGTTTTCCTGGCCAATTTATAGTCTTCTCCATTCCTGCTTCCTGTTGCTTACAGAGATTGATGAGCGTCCTCCCTGGACAGTAAAAGTTCTTATGTACCTGAAGCAACTTACAGTCCCTCCCACTAGGTGCGGAGTGGAAGAACGCTTGCCCGTTGCTTCCAACCTCTCATACATGCTTATTGTTTAATCCCTAAGATAGGCTGACTTACTAGCCATTAGGATAGTACATGAGGCAGGATGCGGCGAGTAAGCGTCAATGCGACTTGGAAGTTTCTTATTGGAGCAAGATTTGGATATAGTGGCAGAGACTGTAGACTGAGGACAAGAAGCACAGCCTGCATATTTAGAGAGAAAATATGGCTGCTTCCATGTAAATATGTCATTAAAAAGTATATATATCCAAAAAAATGGGGGAGAAAAACCTTAGTCCCCCAGCCATCACATAAAGAGATGTTTTCATCCGTGTAATAGAAGCTGGTCTCTTTTGTCCATTTTAAAGGAACAATAGGCAACCTCTAGTAGATCAACTTTAAGCTTGTAATGGTTGATTACATGGAGCTAGTTGCCTTCTTTACATCATATTGAATGTAAAATATGACAATTGTACTTGTATGGGAACATGTGGAATAAGCAGCTTTTACAGGTTTGTGTGGACTAATCCAAACCTTTGCATAGACTGTTGTGGATGGGCAGGTAGGTAGCCCTACTGAGGGGAGGGAGGCTGACACACAAGACTCAGTTGCAATATCCAAACATTGTACAATAAGAAATGTATTTCTGATGTTATATGATGTACTTGCTGTACTTAATGTATATTTCACCACTTATTTAGTCCTGAAAAGCTATTTGAGAAATATTTCTATTTCCTATTAGAAGGATCAGCTAAATCCAAAAGGGCGCCCGTTCCGTGGTATGTCAGAGGAGGAAGTGTTCACAGAAGTAGCTAGCCTATTCCGTGGACAAGAAGATTTACTATCTGAATTTGGCCAGTTCCTTCCTGAGGCAAAGAGGTCGCTGGTATGGCAGTTATATTTTAGCTCCTACTTTAATAAAATATGTTTATGACACTGCTTAAACCCTTACTTGTTGAAAAGGTTTATTACAAGATGGAAGTATATTTTACCCAAACAGTATAGTAGCATTTTGTTGCCAGACTTGAAGCCTTGGGAGTTTGATTGAAATGAAAACATACCTTTTGTGTTGTGCATGACTGCAGAATTATTTCAAGACTCTAATGTGAAATCTCATTCAATCTCAGTCACAGATAATTGATAAAATTAACAGGTCATTATGCAATTTTTTTATAGTTCACTGGAAATGGTACATGCGATCTTAGTGCCAGGAAGCTTGAGTACCAGAGAAACCTAGAGCAAAGTCGAAAACGGTCTAGATCCCTTTTATTACGCCCCATGTCTTGTCCATCCAAGGTAAAGAATCATAAAATTACTATTTAAAGCATGTTGTGTCGTTTTGTCATTAGCATTCTGGAGCATCATTTACTTTTTTGCTATATAGAAAAAGATGAAGATTAGAAAGTCCAAGGACCAGTCAGTGGCAAGTGTTGGCAAATATGGGACACTGCAGGAATTCTCCTTCTTCAACAAGGTAAGTGTAAATCATTGTCTGAGTGTTTTGAGTATTGAAAGGATTTGTTCATCCAGTATATAGGCTCCTGTAGACAGATGTCCATGTCAAACACTGCCTTTTAAATACATCGGTGCTAAAATATATGCGTTCAAATGCATAATGCTGTGTTTGATGAGAAAAGGCTGCGTATGCCTGCAGCCCTATGCAACTTAAGAAGAAATGCTGCATATGAGGAAAGCAATGCAAAGCAGGTTAAATGCAGCCTTTTTACTGTCTACACTACTCTGTTGAAGCCAATGTACACAAGCGGGTTATAAGTTCTGGCAGATCATGTCGTTAAGGTGCTGGAATACAGATCTTCATTGGTTATAGTCCTTTCCTAGGCAGGGAAGCAGCGATTGCACTGAGTGTTCCCTCTAGCGGCTAATCTACTTATCCCTACATTTAATCAAATACCAGATATATGAGAAAGCATGCATGTAAATGTGTAGAATGGCATATTGAACATGGCTTTTAGAAAATGATCTGATAATTACTCCACGTATGCACTGGCGGAATAGAATAAGTCTCTTCAGGCTTTAGACAAAATTTCTTTCAACTTTTATCTGGTAAATTCCATCCAATGATTTCGCTGGACCTTCATTACTGTCCACTGGTGCATTTCTGCAATGGATGCAAATCTGTCAGGATTGGGTGGAATTCTCACAGGCCAGTGAAAGAGATGCCCACTTCCATCAGTCTGCTGCTACTCTGGGCCTGGATGGAAAATGTATCCAGATGTTCTGGTAGGATGCAAATAGTGTTGAAGCAATAGCACAAGTAAACCTACAGAGTAGGTGCATACCCTTAATGTCTGAAGTTCTTGCATATTCTTCTTTGTGCAGAATGTTACATGCCAGTAGTTCAGTGAAGAGAGCAGTTTACTAACAGTCTTTCTCACTTAGGTAATGGTTACTATAGACAAATAGGCTCTGCAGACTAATAATGGGCTATGCTAGTTATGATTGTGGTAGCGGTAGCTGTCTCCAAAATACCTCTTGCTTCCAGCTGGCTCGGCATATTATAATATGCTAAGTCTCTTGTCAAGAGCTTCTCTTCCTTTTTCAGTTCTAAATGCTTTGGTCCAAATTTTGAAGGGAAATGGTCTCACAGAAACTGTTTTCTATTTCTGAATATACCACTGCACTTGCCGTGCCTTATTCATATCTACAGGAATACCATTAGGGTCAATTACCTGTCATTTTATTGCTCTTCTTTGGGCCTTTTCATGCCTCAAAGGCTCTCATTCATACTTCTTTGTACAGGGAGTGCTTCAGGTCTCTCCATTCTTACCACATTTTGCCATTTCTGCCATTTGGGTAGGCACAAAATGACAGGACGTACACTGTACGTCTCCCGTCACGAAGGGGTTAAATTAGGTGGTACTTTTGGCACTTTTTTAAGAAAGCGCTAAAGCTCTTTCTTAATTCCTCTTAAATTTGGACTTATCCCACAGTCTTTTCAGTAAGATGTCCTTCTTGTTAATCTTGATGGCCAATACGAGGCAGTGTCTGTCTCTGAGGCCAGAATCTGCAAACTGATCCGCCAGACCAAGGTTAGATTGATTTGGCCTGGTAGAATAGGAGGTGATTGGTATTCTTACGATGTAGTAGAAATTTTACTCTTCCTCCAGTGAGAATTCAGTCAATGTTCTTTGTTGATAAAAGAATTGTCACATTGTATAGCAACGTTTCAAAACCGTATAGGCCCCTTCTTCAGGCAAACAAAGTGTGCACTTTGTTTGCCTGAAGAAGGGACTTATACGGTTCCGAAACGTTGAGATACAATGTGGCAATTCTTTTGTCAATAAGAACATTGGCTGAAATTCTCCTTGGAGTGTGAGTGACGTTTCTACTACGTGATACTGATCTGCAGAGGCATCTGCTGTCATCTCAGCACCCACCCATCATCTTGAGTTATATCTGGTCAGGAGTGCGATGGGATCTACTTGAAGTACTTTTGGTACCAATTCTATCAGCATTTTGATGGATTTCAAAGCGAGCACTTTTTTTCTGTTTTTGAGTTCTGTGCTAATGGTGAATTTTGCATGTAACATGTTGCTTAATTTCATATTGTAAGGTTGTTCCATTTGTTGCATTCTTTTTTAAGGTTCGCAGAGTACTAAAGAGCCAGGAAGTCTATGAGAATTTTTTGCGATGCATTGCACTATTTAACCAGGAGCTGGTATCTGGTTCTGAACTACTGCAGCTGGTTACACCTTTCTTGGGGTATGTTAAATGTAGACTACCATAATATTATTGTTATCCCTTATTTAAAAATGGTTAGTGTTTGATGTGGGGCATATTTTTGATGTTTACAAACACAGGTAATTGGGTTAAGAGGGTTTTATTTTTTTAGAGATTACAATCTAACAGAATACAAATAAAAAATACACAAGATTGTTTTTGTTCAAGACAGCAGTAGTGAGGTACAAAGTGTGGTAACAGCTGGCAGTAGGACAGATATGTCACCGTAAATGGTAAAAAAGCATGGTAGATGCTCACACGTGTGGAGGACGAAAATCACACAAGTGTACTGATTTTTCGAATGGAGTGTGGCATAACATTCTACAGAAGCTGCCCTAGAGAAGACCAGAACATGACCACATGAGTCTTGGTTAGAGATTTTTTTCAATGTTTTCTGCAGGGCTTTTTATCTCTGTCATTTAGACAAATAGGCAGTAATGGTATCACAAATTCTAAACTATTATGGTTTATTAAACCACAGAGCTTCAGTGTGAAGGGTTTGTGATTGTGCCACTTTTCTATGCCTGGTGTGCTCAACTTAGTCATTTGCTTTTTTTACAGGAAGTTCCCTGAGCTCTTTGCTCAGTTTAAGGCTTTCTTGGGTGTTAAAGAGCTTTCTTTTGCTCCACCGGTAACCAGTGACCGTTCTAATGAAGGAATAGGGCGGGAAATTGATTACGCCTCTTGTAAACGCATTGGTTCCAGTTACAGAGCACTTCCTAAGACTTACCAGCAGCCGAAATGTAGTGGAAGGACTGCTGTCTGCAAAGAGGTAGGTGCATCCAAAATACCTGGAGCTATAGCTGAACCGCTGTGAATTATTCTAATTGAAGACCAGAAGAAAAGAAAAACCAGTCCATTTACTGGGCATCTTCATATTTAAGATTTAAAACTGATTCTTTTTGGGAATCTTCGCTTTACCATACCATACATTCTCTGCCACGCTGTAGTGTTTTGTAGTACACTATATTGCCAAAGGTATTGGGACACCCTCCAAATCATTGGATTCAGGTGTTCTGTGAAATTTCCTTGCTACTAAATATTCCACGGTCAACTGTTAGTGGTATTATAACAAAGTGGAAGCAACTGGGAACAACAGCAACTCAGCCATGAAGTGGTAGGACACGTAAAATGACAGAGCTGGGTCAGCGCATGCTGAAGCGCACAGTGCACAGAAGTCACCAACTGTCTGCAGAGTCAATAGCTACAGACCTCCAAACTTTGTGTGGCCTTCAGATTGGCACAACAACAGTTCATAGAGAGCTTCATGGAATGGTTTCCATGGCCGAGCAGCTGCATCCAAGCCTTACATCACCAAGTGCAATGCAAAGTGTCGGATGCAGTGGTGTAAAGCACACCGCCACTGGGCTCTAGAGAAATGGGGCCGTGTTCTCTGGAGTGACAAATCACACTTCTCTGTCTGGCAATCCGATGGACGTGTCTGGGTTTGGCGGTTGCCAGGAGAATGGTACTTGCCTGACTGTATTGTGCCAAGTGTAAAGTTTGGTGGAAGGGGGATTATGGTGTGGGGTGGTTTTTTCAGGGGTTAGGCTTGGCCCCTTAGTTCCAGTGAAGAGGACTCTTTAGGCATCAGCATACCAAGACATTTTGGACAATTTTATGCTCCCAACTTTGTGGGAACAGTTTGGGGATGGCCCATACCTGTTCCAACATGACTGCGCACCAGTGCACAAAGCAAGGTCCATAAAGACATGGATGAGCAAGTTTGGGGTGGAGGAACTTGACTGGCCTGCACAGAGTCCTGACCTCAACCCGATAGAACACCTTTGGGATGAATTAGAGCACAGACTGCGAGCCAGGCCTTCTCGTCCAACATCAGTACCTGACCTCACAAATGCGCTTCTGGAAGAATGGTCGGACACTCCAATAGGCACACTCCTAAACCTTGTGGACAGCCTTCCCAGATGAGTTGAAGCTGTTATAGCTGCAAAGGGTTGACCAACTCAATGTTGAACCCAACGGACTAAGACTGGGATGCCATTAAAGTTCATGTGCATGTAAAGGCAGACGTCCCAATACTTTTGGTAATATAGTGTATTTGAAAACTTTAGGTTGTCCCATTTCTTTTGCCAAAGCCATGACAATATTATAGTTTAGTTAGAAATGTTTACAGTAAACATCAATGACAATCTTTGAGTGATTTAGTGCTATATAGCTGTTTAAAGTGGACCTTGAATCAAAATGCAAGGGACGATTCTTTTGTAGCCACCCCAATATGAAACGCTAAGTGAAAGGGAATAAAAATGTAAATATAAAAAATGAAAATGAAGAAACAAGTGAAAATCCTCACCTTATACACAGCTTCCGCCGAATTGGCCTAGCTTTTCTTCTTGGGGCTACAAAAGAAGAAGACTTTGCATTTGCATTGCACTATTTAGTAATAATGCACCCATTCACAAAACTGATCAATGTGACATATTTGAGGACTGCTATTTTTTTACAGCAAACAATTGTCATATGTAATTTACAGGCTGTTATGTTACTTTTCTTTCTCCTTCATACTACAGTTATAGTTCAGCACCTTCTTAACTTGTGTTTGTTGCAGGTGTTAAATGACACTTGGGTGTCCTTTCCTGCATGGTCAGAGGACTCTACTTTTGTCAGTTCTAAGAAGACTCCATATGAAGAGCAGCTTCACCGTTGTGAGGATGAGAGGTTTGAGGTGGGCTATACTTTTAACATTTCTGAATGGAGAATACAAAAGTAAAATAATTACAGATGACACAATACTAACTCTCCTAGCTGATTTTTTTTTTAGTGTTAAAGGCTGTAAAGGCTTTGTAGTTATGATTGTTAGGCAGAGACCCTGTACTCTAACTCCATTGGCTGGGAAATAGGGAAGACAAGTTTTTTTTTTGTTTTTTTTAATTCATGGTAAGAAGCACGTCTTAGTAGAAATAATAATGCAATTTCATAATGTCGTTTGTCGTATTAATTCACGTGAAGTGTGAACCTTGAAACTTCCACCTTTATTTGATATCAATAATATATTAAATATAAAAGGGATCCGGCCTTCATTTATGAAGATGTTTTAAAGAACACCAGCACAACTTATCAAGTTATTTGGTAGGGATGCACCGATACCACTTTTTGAGTCGATGGAGGTCCTGTGTGCGGCGGATCCGGGTCCCTGAAGATGGTGGACGCGGCACAGGTACTCGTTTTATGTTTTGGAGTATTTGCACGAGTACTCATGCAAATACTCGGTATCGCGGCCGATACCGATGCTTGTATCGGTGCATCCCTATTATTTGGCAATCATAACTGGAGAATCAACAGAATTGGATTGATTGCTATGGAATACTGTAGGCAGTTTTTACACCTTGGACGTAAATGAGGACATCTGTGTTTACAGTTGGGTCAAAAAAGAATTAATTGGATCAGATGTCTTACTGAAAGAGAGGTGGTGAGACTTTTATCATCTCCTGTTTTGCTTTATTGCTCTGTCTGCACCTTCTGTAACCTTGTGATCTCAACAACAGAGGAGTACAATGAAGGCAATGGCGTATGGTAATGCTTCTGAGTGCTAAAAAACATTTCCTAAAGTTATGGCCAGAACTGTAAAATATGTGTCTGCTATTTACCATTTGATACTGTATACTCTTGAGCTTCTGTGTTTTGAATTCATAAGGGCACGCTTTAATATAATAGTGTTTTTATAAGCACATGTGTAGTTGAGATTTTCTCTGTTACTAAGGCAACCAGTTAAATAATGTAAACCTTACGTGGTGCTCTATATTGTGTACATGATCTGTACTTTTTATTTAGTTCCTTTTTAGATCATTCAATATTTAAGTTTCTGCATAGCGCACAATGCAGCTTACAATGATATATCCTTACAGTTACAGCAAAGTTCTTCCAATAGCAGGTCAAAGTGACTCTGTGTTCAAATATAACCGTGTAAATAAAAAGCGCTACCATATTGCTGGCAGCAAAAGCTAAGCAGATCAAATCTTTAATTTAACCTTTGTTCTTCCAGCAGTGCATGGAGCCCTCCCAATGTGCATGTGCAAATGCTAACTTTTTCAAAGTCGTTATTTGCATAGATTCCCCTGCCCATTTGACACCCCAAACATGATAATGCCAAATAATGTTGTTATTAATACCTTCACAAAGAATGCACTTTCTCTCCTCCTCCTTCCTTCCCCTCCATCATATGCAGGGTTTGTTTTGTTTTTTTGGGGGGAGGGGGGGGGGGTTTAATATAGTAAGTACTGTTTTATTACTTCATGCAGCCCCCACTTCTGAATTTCTTACCTAGGTAAGGATGATGTAGATCGCCTACCCGCTGCCTCCTTGTATGTCACACATCCCGTGATGCAGTGGGAAGTAATATTGTGCTGTTTCAATGCTGCACATGTGCAAATATGCAGCAGGTCTTTAGGACCTGGGAGAGACTTTGCAGCATGTCTGCACATGCAGAGAGCCAAGGAGAGGACACTCTATTGATTAAAATTTTAACTAACAAGAGTGAATGAGGATCATTGTTGGACTCCAGCATATTTGGTTATCTATCATATGCTTGCTGCCCTGTAATGGGGTACCATTGGCTCCACATTGGAAATGGAATTTTCAAACAAATATACCTGTTGTGATGGACCCCCGTACTCAGGATGAGTATGTCCGCCGCTATATTCTTCCTTGCTCGGGAGATATTGCAACCCACTGATCTTTGGCTCCCAGTTTCACCAGTCACTAGTCGAGACTCGAGTGTAAGGTGAAACAAATTCTGCTTTATTGAGAAACTGTGCAACCTTTTATACAGAAAGTGATCAGATCAGAATATAATCCCATCACACCCCCCTTCCCCTGCCTGGACATTCTGTCTGAACAACACCACAGGGGTCCACCTGCTAAACGGCTCCAGACAGCCATAGCAGAAGCCTGGCCAGAATGTCATTGTCCTGAGCTCCTTCAGAGTACAACGAGGGTGGGGTGCTGACAGTCTTTTCAGGTTACATAGTATAACATAATTAAACATAACTCAACACCAATACACATTTAACTCATAAACTGATCACCATGTCGTCACACCTGTATCATAAACTTTCAGCTGCCAACACTGTGTTGCTTCAAGCAAATTTGCATTTTTGTACAGGCATATCAAATTTAAAGCCCATATCAAAGAAACTCTTAACATTATTAGATCATCTTCCAGTGTCTACAGGCATATAAGTAGGTGGGCAGCTAAAACAGAGTATTATTTTCAAGGTTTAACAGAAGAAAGAATTTGCAGATCATGCTGTTTATCATTAAAAAGAAGTACATCATGATAACGGCTCTGATTAGTGCCTCTTAAAGCTTTAGAAAGGGTTAACAGCTTGAAGATCACAATGAATGAATCCCCAAATTCATATTTCATCTGCATGCAACTTAATAATTTGTTAAACAACATAGGTTCTGTCATTTCTGTTTAAAGATAACACAGGGTTATCTACCACAGTCTAAGTTAATTTACTTTATGCCTTTTTTTGTTTTGTTTTTTTTCTACAACCTTCAGCTTGATGTTGTATTAGAAACCAATTTGGCAACAATCCGTGTTCTGGAGAGTGTTCAAAAGAAACTTTCTCGCATGTCTGCAGAAGATCAGGAAAAGTTTCGACTAGACGACTGCTTGGGTGGAACATCTGAAGTCATCCAGCGGCGAGCCATCTACCGCATATATGGTGACAAAGCTCCAGATATCATAGAAAGCCTCAAGAAAAATCCTGTAACTGCAGTACCTGTTGTGTTAAAGAGGCAAGTGTGATTACGAAAACCGTACAGTATATCGTTTTTATTACTGATGCTTTATTTTTATAGTCACAAATTACACTGCAAAAACCTTTACTAACATTCTAATAAACAATATCACATGATGAAATATCTAACAATTATGTATATTGCTTGAAAATCTTCAAACTAGAGCCTTGTGTACACCTGTAGTGTGCTGTTCTTCAAAGAATCGGCTACAGCTACTTACATATAACTTTCTTTCTCGTCAATTGAAGGACACTTCATTCATTCATTAGCATGGATAAGGGAATCGAGCAGAATGCTTGAGATCTTGGACAATGTGGCTTTGACTATCTAGAAATAAAGCATTGCTGGAATAGACTCATCGTCTGGAGTAATGTTGGCTAGTACTGGATACAGCTAAGGCCAATCTTTCTCTCACAGGTGGAACTTCAGGCTCTTTGGTCTCAGTTTGGAGCTCTCTGGCCCAAGGTCTTTTGACTTTTTGGTTCTTGCATAAGAGTCTTTGGCCTGATGGTAGCCTTTTTCAAGACCGTCCCAGGGCTGCAGGCTGATTTGTTTGGTGCCAAGGATCAGGTTGTCCCTGGCCTGGTAGCTCAGGAATCAGGCTCTGTCATAGGGCAGATCCTCTTTCCCATCTTCTGGATGGATGGCAGCCTGTCAGGCAGTTCAGGTCTTGTCCTTGACAGAACCTCATGTCTTGACTTTCTAATTGTGTACATCTCAAACATAAGACAATTGACAGGTGGACTTTCTCCGCCAACAATGCCTGGACCCCTGGGAATAGTCCTTATAACTAGAGGTGTTCCAGGACATGTGTCACAGGGGAGGGGTGCCAAATGTGGACCACATGCCCTCCCAGGTTCAACAACAAATTGGACAGGTTTTTGTCAAAGCGCAAGGATGCTCTAGTGGAAGCAGTAGATGCTCTGGTTGCTCTTGTGAGATTGGTTTACCCTGACTAATCCTTTTTCTAATCGGTAACTGTAGCAGGGCTGAGAGGGCATTTTCTTGCTCCATATTGCTCCATACTGGCCCAGGCGGCTGGTGAAACTTAGGCTTTGTGAGATAGGGGCATCTTTAAATATGTGATTCCTTCAATACTAACATATAGAAAAACTACTTTCTGGTCCTGGCTCCTTTCTCTCTCTCAGTACCCGGCGAACGGCAGCTGGCGCTTGAACGAGTGGCGGGTAACGTCACTTCCGGGCGCCCAAGGCTTTGCTTTTTCAGGAAGACTGATCCACAAGGGTACATTGCCCAGAAATCTACCGAGAGATGGTGAAATAAGACAGACTATCAGTCATCCTTAAGGGTCAGGTTCCACCCTTTCCTTTCAAGTCGTACTCTGCTAGATCTGTGCTTTTAGGGCTTTTAGGCATCAATCAATTTCTCTCCCGTTCATTGAAGGACACAGGGAACAGATCGGAGATCATGTACTGTAGGGTAATATCGCCACCTGCAGGAGAAGGACGCTAGGCACAAAAAACTAAAGACCAATTACAGCCTAGGGGCGGCCCCTGCCGGTGGCCAAACCCCCCACCTGCTGACAAGTCCCCAGTTTTTTGCCTAGCGTCAGGAGTAAGGAGGTAAGAATTTTTTCTCGGTATTCTTACCTGCTTCTTCCTGATTTTTTCAGAGGAATCTTCTAGCAAGTGTTGTCCGGGCAACAGGCTGGATGTCTAGGATCCTTGGAGTCTCCCCTGGATGACCAGCGAGCGTATGCAGGCCCGCTGCGGTGGGTCGGCTACGACGGCCCCGCTCCGGCGGGGTGGCCTGTGGGTTCGTCCCAGGGGGGTGCATATGACTGGGGGTCTCGGCCGCCCAGTCACAGCACTTCCCTCAGGCTGCTGGCGCCGCGGCTGCGGTCGGGGGCGCCAGGTTTCCGCAAGCACCTGTGGGTTTCTTTGATATCCCCTACGCTGCTTTCGGCATGGAGGGGGGTGCCTGGTCTGCGGATGGTCGCATCCTCCTGGGGTATGTATGGGATGGGGGGTCCGCTGGCGCGTGCCTGGATCCTTTGGCTCCTGCCCTCTCTCCCCTCTCCCTCCCCCCTTCCCTCTCCTCCCCCTCGGTCACCTTCTGGGGTCACGTAGGGGTGTTGTGGCCCTGTGGGCCCTTACCTGAAGGACGGCTCAGGGTGTACCAGGTCGCAGTGGAGGGCACTTTCCTCGGCTCTGGGGGCGGCCTGCGGGTGCTCCTGGGGTGTTTCGGGGTCGGGCTGAGCTCCGGTTGCCGATCGGGGGCTTTTGGCTGCTGCTGATTGGTTCCGTTCGCGGGGGGCGCTAATCGAGCCCCCGGCTTTGTTTACGGCCTTCTCGGAGGCCTCGGCCACCATCTTTGGTGTGGGCGCGTGCGCCCTCGACCTGACGTCACTTCCGGTGCGCCGCTTCCGGCCGCTTCCTTTACTTGCGTGTCACCCGGCCGGATCGGTCTTTCTCGCCGGGACGCGGTCGGGTGAGGACGCATTGGGACGCTTGGAGTTCAGTGCCTGCTGGGGTCCCCTTCCTTGCCTGGGGTTATGGTGGCATATTTTTTTGCCGGGGACATGGATTGTGGGGACAAACTGGCTACAGTGCCCTGTGAGGGCTGCGGCCTCTCGTCAGGGACATCTCCCACATCTCCCCTTTGCGCAGCCTGTGCTTCTGCGCCCCTCTCCCAGTCTCCCTTGGTGTCTGCGGGGTCTTTGGGGGGGTCCGCTGGCGCTATGTGGTCCTTGGAGGCTTTTTCCTCCACCATGGACAGTTTTGTGTCCCGTATGGAGCGCACGCTGACGCAGCGCCCCCCCACGGAAGCGCGCTTTGCCGGCCCCCTTATCGGTCCTTTCTGGGGATTCTGAGGAAGAGGGGGAAATTTCTGCTGCGGCCGCGCAGCATGACCAGGGGGACTCCTCTCAGGCGGAGTCTGGTAGTGAAGACGAGTCGGGGACCGCCCTTATGGTCCAGGAGCGTGAATTGGTTGCGGCTTTGGTTCGCGCTGTGCGGGAAACGTTAAAAATTGAGGAGACTCCGAGCTCTTCGGCGCTCCCGCCGGTTCCTTTTGGGACGCACAGGAGTAGGCGTTCTACTAAGGTTTTCCCTTACGTTCCCTTTTTTGATGATTTTGTTTACAAGGAGTGGAAGCACCCAAGCAAGTCGTTTACTGTTCCAAAACGCTTCTCCTAAGTTTTATAAGGTGGATGTTTTGGCATCTGTGGATGCTGGTTTGGGGCGCAAAGTGTTGCAGGCGGCCGTTTGAGGGAATTTTTTTTGTTTAAGTTGGGTTTGTTGTTTCTGTTGGCCCACCCCTCTTTTTTGGTACTGCTCTGTGACGTCCCTACAGTACATGATCTCTGATCTGTTCCCTGTGCCCTTCAATGAACGGGAGAGAAAATAGGATTTTGGTACTCACCGTAAAATCCTTTTCTCTCCGTTCATTGAAGGACACAGGACACCCTCTATGTGGGTGTGTACTCCTTTACTGCTTGTTACTAAACTGGAGACTTGTCAGCAGGTGGGGTGTTTGGCCACCGGCAGGGGCCGCCCCTAGGCTGTAATTGGTCTTTAGTTTTTTTGTGCCTAGCGTCCTTCTCCTGCAGGTGGCGATATTACCCTACAGTACATGATCTCCGATCTGTTCCCTGTGTCCTTCAATGAACGGAGAGAAAAGGATTTTACGGTGAGTACCAAAATCCTATTTTTTCACATTTTGTAAGGCTACCATGGTCTGCCAGTTTTGTTTCCTAGTTCTGCCAGTCAGATATGGAGGCCTCCTCTGATGCCAGCTTCGAGCCTTAGGTCCCTCAGGTGGTTCATTGAGCTGCAGGCAGTTCCCAGGTTTTCTTGGTTGGGTCTGTAAGCCTTTGTTGCTATGTTGCCTACCCTTCTGTTGGACTGCTTTTTGACGTTTCCAACAGTCAAAGAATTCCTGTTTCCCTGAATGGAAATGAAAGAAAATTGTATTTTCTTTACTCACTGTAAAAAAAAAATTCTTGGGAGTCTATTGAGAGAATTTTTTTAAATATATCAGTGTTCCCTGCAACTCCATTTCTCCTAAAGGAGTCAGTTTTACCTGACAGTGTAAGAATTCCATTGTACCTCAATGGACTCCTACAAAAGTTTTTTGTTTTTTTTTAAATGGAGTACAAAAATCCTATTTTCTTATAATTCTATCTTGTTTTGATTTGACTTCCTACTTTTAAGCCAAATCCCAGACATAACAAACACCAATTCATGCAGATAGTTGTTCCCGAAGACAATATTAATTTTGTATTTTTAAAGCAAATAGTGTAAGTACCTGTATCAGCTGCTTGGTGCCAATTAATGTGCTGCAGTGCACATTTGCTAACATTGGACATACTGGCAGAAGGAGAGATCGGAGCGACAGAGGAATTAGCTTGTTCTGTTCACCTTCACTGTTTAGTCGCATGCTGGCGATAGGAATAAGATATAGTTGTGTTCGTTAACAGCAAGTAATCACTACTATGGATCTTTTTATCTTAAATACCCCTTGGCATCCATTCAGTGTCCACTTTATTAGGTACCTTTTGCTCATTAACACAGATGGCCGAATAGTAGTTCCGACACAAATAGGAAGGATGCAAGATTTTGGCATGGAATAAATAGTTGGTGGCAGATGTTTTGGTTGCAGCATCACAGAAACCTTTTTGGGATTTTCATGAGAATAGTGCAGAAAGCAAAAACATCCTTGGAACATGGAGAGTGGCCATACCAAGCTGGCAGAAAGTCCGCAACTGCTCAGATGGGCAGTCTTTATTCCTGTGACAAGTAGAAGGCATCTCTGAACACACAGCATGTCAAACCTTGAAGCAGAAGTAGCCGAGAACAGGAAAATAAGCCACACTATGATTGAAGGTTTTTCAAACCTTGCCAGCTCTGACAAATCTCTTTTTTTTTCTGGCACATGCAGATGACAGCATCAGAGAGTTGCATGCATAGTAGGGAATCACGGATTCCTTCCTTCATGTGTAAATGGTTCGAACTGATGGTGGTTAAATTGTGTGGAAAATGTTTCCTTAACACACTTTAAGCTATTGAGCATCATTTAAATGTCACAGTGCACCTTTTAAGCGGACCACTACTTTACCTCACATCATCCTAATCCCCCTTCGCTATTACACATTGGGCTTGTTTCAGAGAAAGTACCTTTTATCACCAGGTACTTGCTCCCACTTCCTCATTCTTTACCTAGGCAAGGATGACGTAGCCCTCTGTCCATCCCACATTACTTGTAGCTGCTGAATTTTACTTTTTAGATAGGTGTGTGAGGTTCCATCTTTAATAGTTCTTGTGAGTGCCGTTATTGGTTCAAAATAAATATTCCTAATTTAGTGTCCACTGAATGTCTGTCTATTATTACATTTAATATTATGTACCTCTAATGGTGCTCAATTGTTTTCCAAGAAAAATCCTGTTTTAGGTGACTAAGTATGTATATTTGCTTAAACCAGTCTTAAATATTGTTTTCATTTTGTTTATTTTGACAATCCGAAATATTTCCCAAGACACATACTTTTGCTTGAGAGATACTGCCTTAAATGACACACACCCAAACATTTTGTCCTGTTACAACTTGTAATGCCTTTTGCTTGAAGGTACCTACACAGGTCGGTGTGTTTACAAAGGTTTGTCAGTTTAGCACTAAATGTATTACTCCATTCTGTGCTGCAGATTAAAAGCAAAAGAAGAGGAGTGGAGAGAAGCTCAGCAAGGATTTAATAAGACTTGGCGAGAACAATATGAGAGAGCATACCTTAAATCTCTAGATCACCAGGCTGTTAACTTTAAGCAGAATGACACCAAGGCTCTGCGCTCAAAGAGTCTACTGAATGAAATTGAGAGTGTCTATGATGAGGTAAGTGCTATAGTCCTAAATAATATAATAGTTCAGTAGCAATTACTTTTCCCCCTTCCTGTCTGTATCAGCCCACAGTTATCCCACTCTCCAAACCACTTCCCCACTATTGCCCAATCCTGTCATTTTAAAAGTAAGCTAATACAGTGGGGGGGAATTTATTAAAACTGGAGCAGACAAAATCTGGAGCAGTTGCCCATGGCGACCAGTCAGCTTCTATTCTCAGTTTGTTCAGTTAAGATTTGAAAATGTCATGCACAGCTGCTCCAGATTTTGTCTGCTCCAGTTTTGATTAATTACCCCCAGTGTGTTCTTGTTACATTTCTCCGTGCCCGCCTTTTCCATAACGCCTCACGGCGATTTGCAGTCTCCAGCCTACAGGACTTCTGTGATGAGGTGGTGGAGACACTTGCACTGAGCTCCCTGGGCAGCTCTCTTACATTTTCCAGATGCCGTGTTGGCAGCGGGGGCACAAAGAGAGCGGCGCATGTCTGGGTTTGTCAGGGAGCAGTTCCTACACACATACCTCTCAACTCTGCTGCATATTACTGCTGTGATCTGTAAATCGCAAACCCATCTCTGGGCTCTCTTGCATGCTTACCTGATGCCATAGCTTCCAGGTGTCTTGCTGCACTGGTGGAGGACTCTGAGGAGGAGGATCCCAGGACTTGTGCAGAAGGGTGCCTGTAAGGAGCGGTACCAGGTAAGCATGCATGGGTGCTGGGTTTTCTGAGATCCTTCTCGCTTCTCCTGCATCTCTGCGATTGGCTGCAGTTACTGTTCAACTGGAATTTGTCCGCCAGACTTCTTCAACAAAAGTTGTTTGACTTTTAATAAAACGGCAGGGTGATCGACTGATTAGGCTTTTCAACAATTTTTTTCTTTCTTATGGTTTATGGCCAGCTTAACCACTCAAACCTCTTCCAGATGCTTCAACCCCCTGCTGACAGACATCCCTTCCTGGCTGTCACCCCTCCTTGCTGACAGACATCCCATCTCTGCTGCCTCACTCCACATGAAAGTTTAAACTTGTTCCTAAGCAGTGACATAAAAGTGCATCTCTAGGTATCAGGGATGTGTATTTACACATCTCCAATCCAGAATATAGATTTTGCCTTCAGAGGGTACAGTATCCTAAATAAACCCTGCCTTTTCAGCTGAATACCTCACTAGAGGCAAGCTTTGTCGTTATTTAACATATGCAAAACACTCCAATAATGTCTTACTTTGGTGACCTTTTGATGAAAGCACTTTGCTTCAGGTACCACAATGCCATCTTTAAACAGCAACATCCCTTTTTATAGGTTTGTGAACAAATTAAACTTGACTTTTATGCCAAAAAAACCTTTAATGCTCTCTTTTGTCTCCTGTGACAGCACCAGGAACAGCATCCTGACGCAAGGCCAAATGCATCCAGTGGGCCACATCTCATTTATACGTATGAGGACTGGCAGATTCTGGAGGATGCTGCATCTTTGATTAGCTACTATGTGAAAAGGCAACCTGCTATTCAGAAGGAAGATAAAGACACTATCCGACAAATCTTGCATCAGTTTATCCCCGAATTGTTTTTCTCCTCCTCCTCTTTTACTTTTCAGTCTTTACTTGGCTCCAACACTGAGGATACCCCTGCAGAGACAGTCCCCGACCCTTCTGTAACAGAACTTCCTGAGCGCCGCAGAAAAGCAGCAAATCCTGAAGTACCTCAGGAACCCACTACCCCAACACGCTCTCCCCCAGAACCACCACCTAAGACAACAGAGGAAATGTACAGTTTGTTCTTTGCTAACAATAACTGGTATTTCTTTCTTCGGCTGCACCACACACTGTGCTCTCGCCTCCTAAGGATCTATCGCCAGGCGCAGATCCAATTGCACGAGTATAGGACTGAAAAGGAGCGTGAAAAACTGCTGTGTGAGGGTAGGAAAGAGAAGTCTAATGGACCTGCTATGGAGCTCCGACTCAAGCAACCCAGTGAGCATTACAGTTATTTATCATGTTTACTTCATAGTTTCATAGTAATTTTTTATGCTTTAGTTTGAAAAATGTTTTCAATTATTCAGACATTTAAAGAAAACCTGCTGTAAGAAGAACATAGAGGTTGATGTTGCCTGGCTGTCATGTTGATCTTCTTTGACCCAGGACAAGTATGCAGAGGAGGATTTTTCTTTATTTTATTTTTTACTTTACTCTGGCTTACTTTTGGACATGGGTAACTACCATTTATAAAAAGGGCAGCAGTTCCCACTTTTCTCTTGGTACAGTTTTACTTTAAATAGAGAAATAAGTGGAGCTTAGCTGCATTGTTAGGCCAGAAACCCAGCAGGATAATGAGTGGTGCAATGGACAGGAACTTTGGGGGATGTCTCACAACTGTAGCTGTGCTGTTACCCTTGAGTGTCCCCACTGGCTCCTCTACCTACTATGCATTCTTTCCTGTGGGAGAGCCATACTCCATTGGATCGCTGGCGTGCGCCATGTGTACCACTCTCCCATAGGATTGAATTGGGCTGCGGCGTGCAAGTACAGTAAGAACATAACTTATCAAGATCGTTTTCACTACACAATGTTGCTGGAACTGGGAGGATGGTACGTATTTGACCAGGTGGGCTGCAGTTGGGTGGATGGAGGCAATAATATCCTTTGAATTGTATAGACCATTTCTGTATCATCCATTGAGGGACACAGGAACATCTTATACTGTCCTGTTATACTGATGTCTACTGGAGAATTGGACACACAAGAAAAAACCTGTTGGCCAGCCCAGGATAACCTATCCTGTACCCAGCATGCCTCAGTTTTTCTTGTTAGTGCCTAGGTCGATGGATGTCTTCCCTTTTATTTTTTTGCTCTGCTGGGAAGAGTGTAACCATTTTTTGCTATTTTTGTTGTTTTTTTCCCCGTCCCCCTTCGGTTCTTCTGGCTTTTTTTTCTTCACTCAAAATTCCTCACTGCATTGCTAGTTCAGCTGGTCTCTATATGACAGCTGTCTAGATCAACCTTTCCTCAGCGTATGTTAGGAGTGCCGTACCCAGACCCCACTAGACTGGACATTGTGGGACTACCTTGGAAAAGTGACCTTAGGGCTCTGGGTTCAGCATTAGATGCTTTTCCAACCACATTCTGGTAAAAGGTTAGCTGCAGAGGAGTTATTAGTTCTAGAGCTGCTGGCATTGCCCTGTTTCTGAACAGTCATTCTGTGAGTAGACCAGTCGAGCTAAACATCGGGAGCTTACCTCACCATTTGCACCACTGGGCGCCTTTTGATTTTCCTGCTTTCTGACAGTTTCACAGAGGAAGGGTTAACGCTGAGGGATATGTCATACGCTGGGTGGAGTATTGCATTTGCGCTCGGTGCTCTTTCCCGCCATGCAGATGAAGCATAGATGTTATAGAAAACTGACCAATGTTTCTAGCCCCTCACCACACGTTTGCAATCCCATGTGTTGCACTAAAGCAAATCTAATCTTGCAAAACTGTGGCTTGTGGTTTTTTTTCCAGAAGGACTGCCAGCTGCTTTGCAGGACCTAGGATTATTTGACCTGTTTTAGCTAAGCTAGCTGAACAGCACCTAGGTCATAGGTTTTCCACACCTCCCTTTTAGTATAAATATATGCTCTTATATTTACGTAAGGGGCGTCTACCTTCACTGCTTAGAACTGGCTTCTCTCAGTCCTTTCTTTTGCCCTTCCTGCTGGTTGGCTGACTGGCTGACTGCTCCATTTTGTTGGACAAATGGCTAATAATAGAGCAGGAGACGAAGAATGGGTAGGGATAGAACTGCCTTATCACATGCCCGATTCCAGACAATAAATAATAAACCATAGTTTCTATAGAATACTTTGTGAAGAAATGATAAAATCACTTTCCTCAGATAGTAGCACCTCTCCATCACCTCCCACTAATGCGGATGAGCTATCTAGGGAAGGTAGAACATGGATAATATAAAATATGAATAATGCAAAATGTAACACAGATTTGCAAGTATGCACAATTTTTAACTTGCAATTTCAGTGTGTTTGCATAAAAAAGAACCTACTTTTTGTTCCGCTTTAGGCCGGGTTCACAGCAGCGACTGCACTACAATGCGCAGCTGCTGGCGTGCCTTTTGAAGTCACAGTGCCGATGCACTGTTCACCTTTCTTTTTTAAATTCTAAGGGCATGACGCGTTGTGATGCAGTTGTATCACATCGTGGCCCACTGTGCTGAAAATAGTACTGCATGCATCAGCGCACAACACCACACCATGATGGCGTAAACTGTGTCTGTCCGTGACAAGGCAAATCACCTTGTCTTACATTGGGGCTGTCTGGAAAATACAGCCAGCACAGACCCAATGCATCTGATGTGAATTAGCCCTAAAAGGGTATAGCCACTTTTGCAGCCAAATTTGAGAAACCCCCTTTGTGTTTGCGTTCCCATTCACACATCATACCTAAAAAATATTTTAAAAAGTGATAATGAAATCTGTGAGCACAGTACAGGCAGGGTTAATTATTTTAAAGCAAAATTCCCCCAACCCCTCCAGAGAGTTA
>NW_017307422.1:323441-369671 GCF_000935625.1 Nanorana parkeri | reverse complement strand
AGTATGGTTTTTATTGTAATGCTATGTGAATGGGAAATATAAAGTAGGTGTTATCCCCATTTAGCCGTAAAAGTGGAAATACACTAGAAGGCAACCTATTGATAAGCTGCTCACACACGTGACCCTTTTTTTTTTTCCCCCACCATGCACACCACATTGCATGGTATGTTGTGGTGCATTCATCGTATATCTCTGTGCCATTGACAAGGAATGAAACCACACCGTGTGAATGGGGCCTTTAGGAAACCTTTCCTAAGACAAACCTGGGGTCTGCCAATGCTGAGCACCCTGTGAAAATACACATTTTCTGGTTATGGTGCTGACCCTCTGGGTTCTGACCTGCAGAAGAAGGGAGCCTTCTAGAATAATACTGTCCTCATGGAATGTTTTAGTAATCCAGGTTTACATGTTTTGCTTATTTTTCAGGCGAGGTGGAATTAGAAGAATACTACCCTGCATTCCTAGACATGGTGAGAAACCTTCTTGTTGGAAATCTGGACCCTACACATTATGAGGACACACTACGGGAGATGTTCACTATACATGCTTATATTGGCTTTACCATGGACAAGCTGGTTCAGAATATCACGCGACAGGTATCTGCAATTTTTTATGTGGCAGCATAATCTAAACTTGCATCATAGCCCATTTTTTTTTTTTTTTTTTTTTTTTTTTGAAACACTGGTGGTACATCAAGCATAAAGGGTAATTCCATCCAAAGATACCATTGCAAGTTTTGCAGGATGTTTTAGTCTGGCTTCTGACACCTTTTGCGGTTATATACCCGCAGGTGAGCCTGGTTCTAAACTCTCAACACCACAGTTATAATGGAAACAAAGAAAACTCGTCTATCCTCAAAACACGTTTAACCTCAACTTAACTTTTGAACCTCCAGTAATTTGTTTTTGTTACTGTCCCTGTTAACTGACTAGAGTGCAGTACATAACTTCTGGGCTATTTACTATATGAGGTTGGACACAAAGGAAACTAGCTTCTTTCCTCCCTATAACTTTGCACTCGGCACTGGCTCTTTGGTCTTTGCTTATTTGAAGGAAAGCACCAGGAACCTTTTAAGTTCAATGCTTGGCTTTTGTTTTTTCTCATCTGCTCTTATATTTCTTTATCCTAAGTAGTTTTAGATTTTCTGTCAAGTTTCACCGGAACACTTTTACTAGACTTAGAGTTCTGACCAGAGGAGTACCCCATACAGATATCTACTACCTTGAGGAGCTTCCAGTTGCTTGTTCTTCTATGCCTGTCTCTCTGCCTGCAAGCACACCTGCTCTCTTCTCATTCATTGGTCCTCTCCCCAGACCCTGCTGTGGTGGCCCTCATGTGCTTGCTTGCTGTAGGATATGTCCTCAGGACCAATACAATTATTTTAAAAGAATTATAAAAGGTGGGAAAAAAGTTATTTTCCATTTTGGCCTGACAAATGCTGACATTTTAATGGCGTCCCAAACGTGCCTTCCACCCACAGTGTAATCGCCCACACTGGAACGTACTGTACTGCAATGCTGTGCGTTCCAGTGCAGTGCGATTTCAAAAAAATGTGCATGCAGTTTTATTCCCAGGGGGAATGCTTCCTTCGGCCTTCTCCGGAGGCCGCAGCCGCCATGTTTGGTGTGGGCGCGTGCGCCCTCTCCCTGACGTCACTTCTGGTGTGCCGCTTTCCAGTCCCTGTAATAGCGTGTCACCCGGCCGGATCGGTCTTTCTTGCCGGGATGCGGTCGGGTGAGGATGCACTGGGAGTCAGGTGCTGTAGCGGGGTCGTCTGCCTGCGGGAGGACAGTTGCTGGGGACAACCGCGGTGAGGGTGGTGCCTGCTGGGGACTCCGTAATTGCTTGTGGCTTTGTATTAGGGGCATGGACAGTGGGGACGGACTGGCCGCAGTGCCCTGTGAGGGCTGCGGCCTTACTTCAGGGACTTCTCCCACGTCGCCTCTTTGCGCAGCCTGTGCTTCTGCGCCCCTTTCCCAGTCTCCCTTGATGCCTGCGGGGTCTTTGGGTGGGGGGTCCGCTGGCGCAGTATTGTCATTGGAAGTTTTTTCCTCCACTATGGACAGTTTTGTGTCCCGTATTGAGCGCACGCTGACGCAGCGCCCTCCACTAAAGTGTGCCTTGCCTTGTCGGCTCCCTCCCCAGTCCTTTCTGGGGATTCGGAGGAAGAGGGGGAAATTTCTGCGGCGGCCGCGCATCCCGACCAGGGGGATTCCTCCCTGGCGGAATCTGGTAGTGACGACGAGTCGGGGGCCTCCCTTATGGTCCAGGAGCGCGAATTGGTTGCGGCCATGGTTCGCGCTGTGCGGGAAACGCTTAAGATTGAGGAGACTCCGAGCTCTTCGGCGCTCCCGCCGGTTCTGTTTTGGATACACAGTAGTAGGCGTTCCACTAAGGTTTTTCCTTATGTTCCTTTTTTTTAATGACTTTGTCTACAAGGAGTGGAAGCGCCCAAGCAAGTTGTTTTCCGTTCCCAAGCGTTTCTCGGTTCGTTATCCTTTTGAAGAGTCCTTCCTGTCTAGTTGGTCCACCCCTCCTGCGGTGGATCCGCCGGTTTAACGCCTGAACAAGGCTACAGTCATCCCGGTGGAGGATTCGCCTTCCTTTTCGGGATCCCACGGATAGGAAGGCGGAGGCTGTGGCGCATACGATGTACTCGGTTTCCGGGGCTTCAGCCCTGGTCTCCCAGACTTTGATCGAGTCAGGGTCTTGCGGAAGAAACGTGTCTCCTGCTTATGTCGACCTGACGGAGCAGTTGGTGCAGGGTCTGTAATACCTGTGTAATTCGGCCTTGGATGCGGCACCTTTGGTTTCCAAACTGTCTGTGTCGGCGGTTACTCTTCGATGACTTCTCTGGCTTAAATGCTGGTCGGCCGACCAGGCTTCCAAGAAGGCCCTGATGGAGCTCCCCTTTACGGGGGATCGTCTGTTCGGTACTACCTTGGATGAGATCATTAAGGATCTGACGGGCGGTAAGAGTACCTTCCTGCCTCAGTCGAAAAAGCCTAGGGACCAGCGGCGGAGGCCTGGTCCTTCCTTTTCCGCTCACAAGCGGCTTTTTCGTCCACCTCCACCCTCTGAGAAGGGCGGGAAGTTCAGCAAGCCGCCGCCTTCCCAGGCCGCCAAGCGGCCTTGGCAGCCCAGGAACGCCAAGCCCCAGGGTAAGCCCCCCGCGGCATGAAGGCCTGCCCCCATCCCGGATTCCAGGGTGGGGGGACGTCTTCGGCTCTTTGCGGGCCGCTGGCTGTCCCGCGTCTCCGACACCTGGGTGCGGGAATTGGTGTCTTCGGGCTACAAAATCGAGTTTCTGGGACAGGTTCTTCCCTTCCAACATCCGTCTCCCTCCCACAGCGCCTGGCAGACCTTCATTGTGCGGTGGTGGATCTTTTGTCCCAAGGGGTGGTGGTTCCGGTACCCTCCTCGGAGAGGTTCAGAAGGTTTTATTCCAACCTGTTTACGGTACCAAAGAAGGATGGGGTTCGTCCCATCCTGGACCTCAAGTGGTTGAACGTCTTTGTGCGCGTTCGCAGGTTCCGGATGGAATCGATCCGCTCTGTGGTGGCGTGTCTTCATCAGGGGGACTTCATGGCCTCCCTCGACATCAAGGATGCCTACCTTCACATTCCGGTCTGTGCCTCCCACCAACGCTACCTTCGCTTTGCGGTGGGGGACGACCATTACCAGTTTGTCGCTCTGCCCTTCGGTCTGGCGTTGGCACCTCGGGTATTCACCAATTCTGGCCCTGTTGCGTTGTCGGGGGATCTCGGTGGTGGGGTACCTGGACGACCTCCTGCTGAAGGAGGAGTCGCATTCCTCTCTGGTGGCGGATCTGGCGATCACCGTTCGGTAATTGGAGGAGTTCGGCTGGCTCCTGAACTTCCAGAAGTCTTGCCCGGTGCCGACCACTCGATTGGAGTATCTGGGGTTGATTCTGGACTCCGCCTCGGCGCGGGTTTTCCTGCCCTCCGAGAAGCTTCGCTCGCATGTGGCGCTGTTGCGTGCGCGTCGGTGGTCAATGATCAGCTTTTGCATGCAGGTCCTGGGCCTCATGGTGGCTTGCTTCGAAGCAGTGCCTTACAATTAGCATCAAACGCGGGTTCTGCAGAGGACCATCTTATCGCTGTGGGACAAGTCCCCCTCGTCGCTGGACTAAGCGGTTCGGGTGTCTCGGGAGGCAAGGGCCTCCCTGGTCTGGTGGCTTCAGTCCCCGTCTCTGGTGTTGGGCAAGTCCTTTCTTCCCATTCAGTGGACGGTGATCACCACGGATGCAAGCCTGTTGGGCTGGGGGGGCGTCCTGGACGTTTGGACGACTCAGGGCCGTTGGTCGTGCTGGAACTTCGGGCGATCCGCCTCTCCCTTCTTCATTGGACGGGCCGTCTTCCGGGGCAGCCGGTCCGGGTTCAGTCGGACAACCCCACGGCCGTGGCTTACGTCAACCATCAGGGCGGCACAAGAAGTGTGGCCGCGGCTCGGGAGGTGGAAAGGATTCTATCTTGGGCGGAGGAGCATGTTCCGGCTCTCTCCGCCGTGTACATTCCGGGCGTGGAAAATTGGCAGGCCGACTATCTCAGTCGCCAGTCGGTGGATCCGGGGGAGTGGATGCTACATCCGGAGGTGTTTCACCAACTTTGCCTTCGCTGGGGGTTTGCCGGACGTGGATCTCCTGGCGTCTCGCCTCAATCGGCGGGTCGATCGGTTCATGGCCAGGACCCAGGATCCACCGTGGGATTGCTACGGTCTGATTTACGCTTTCCCTCCACTGTATCTGTTGCCGCGTCTTCTTCGCAGGATCGCGGTGGAAGGCGTCCCGGTCATCCTCGTGGCTCCGCATTGGCCGAGGAGGGCGTGGTACGCAGATGTGGTTCGGTTGGTGGCGGACGTCCCCTGGCGCCTGCCGCTTCATCCGGATCTTCTCAGGGTCCGGTGTTCCATCCGTCTTTACCGTCGCTGGCTTTGACAGCGTGGCTGTTGAGAGCCAGGTGTTGAGGGATCGTGGTGTCTCGGATAGGGTTATTTCTACGATGATGCGGGCTCACAAGCCCGTGTCCCGGAGGATTTACCATCGAACATGGAAGGCTTATTTTGCCTGGTGTGAGTCGGTTGGATTTCCGCATTGTTTGTTTTCCATTTCCAGGATCCTCGCCTTTTTGCAGCGTGGTGTGGATCAAGGTTTGGCCTTGAGTACGATCAAGGGCTAGGTTTCGGCTTTGACTGTCCTTTTTCAGCGGGCCGATAGCCTCCAACGCTTTTGTTCGCACTTTTGTGCAGGGGGTTACACGTATCGTTCCTCCTGTTCGCTTCCTCCGCCCTCTGAGAAGGGCGGGAAGTTCAGCAAGCCGCCGCCAAGCGGCCCTGGCAGCCCAGAAAGCCAAGCCCCAGGGTAAGCACCCCGCGGCATGAAGGCCGCGGGGGGCTGAGTACGATTAAGGGCCAGGTTTCGGCTTTGACTGTCTTTTTTCAGCGGCCAATAGCCTCCAACGCCTTCGTTCGCACTTTTGTGCAGGGGGTTACACTTATCGTTCCTCCTGTTCGCTCCCCGTTGCCGCCATGGGATTTGAATTTGGTGCTCTCAGTGTTGCAGGAGTCTCCCTTTGAGCCCCTGCGTGAAATTCCAATTCTGACTCTGTCTCAAAAGGTGGCCTTTTTGGTGGCGGTCACCTCGGTCCACAGGGTTTCGGAAATGGCGGCCCTCTCTTGCTCATCCCCGTTGCTGGTCCTGCATCGGGACAAGGTGGTTCTGCAGCCTCGGCCGTCTTTTTTGCCGAAGGTGCTTTCGGCTTTCCATCTCAATGAGGACATTGTCCTGCCTTCCTTGTGTCCGCAGCCTGTCCACAGGAAGGAGAAGGCGCTGCACTGTCTGGATGTGGTCCGCGCCATCCGGGTTTACCTGAGTGCTACGGCTGCGTTTCGGGAATCGGATTCCCTGTTTGTCGTTGCGGATGGTCCTCAGAAGGGCCGGGCTGCCTCGTCGGCCACCATCTCTCGATGGATTCACAACACGATCTCTCAAGCGTATGCTATTAAGGGGCATGAGCCTCCTTTTTCTGTTACGGCCCATTCTACAAGGGCTGTTGGGGCATCTTGGGCTTTTCGTCATGGTGCCTCCGTTTCTCAGGTCTGTAAGGCCGCGACTTGGTCTTCTGTTCACACCGTTGCCAAGTTCTATAAGGTGGATGTTTTGGCATCTGCGGATGCTGGTTTGGGGCGCAAAGTGTTGCAGGCGGCTGTTTGAGGGGAATTTTTTGTTCAGTTGGGTTTGTTGTTTCTGTTGGCCCACCCCTCTTTTTTGGTACTGCTCTGTGACGTCCCTACAGTATATGATCTCCGATCTGTTCCCTGTGTCCTTCAATGAACGGGAGAGAAAATAGGATTTTGGTACTCACCGTAAAATCCTTTTCTCTCCGTTTTATTGAAGGACACAGGGGCCCGTCCCTCTGTGTGGGTGTGTACTCCTTTACTGCTTGTTGCTAACTGGAGACTTGTCAGCAGGTGGGGGGTCTGGCCACCGGCAGGGGCCGCCCCAGGCTTTAATTGGTCTTTAGTTTTTGTGCCTAGCGTCCTTCTCCTGCAGGTGGCGATATTACCCTACAGTACATGATCTCCGATCTGTTCCCTGTGTCCTTCAATGAACGGAGAGATAGGGATTTTACGGTACCAAAATCCTATTTTTTTCCTCAGATTTTATATGCTGTGTACTTTTACTTTGATTTAAAAACAAATATATTTCTGTACCCCTTCCTTCTACTTGTGCGTTTGCTACTGTGAGATTTCCTTGCAGAGATCTGGTTCTCATGTGGCTGTTCCATGTCTTGCAGGAAATGTCTTGGCCCATCTTTTCTACCCAGCACTCTCCTAACCCCTTTCCAGCATTGGGTTGATATGTTTTCCCTATGAGGCTGTTTTGGATGATGCTCCCCTATGGAAATAGCTTGTTAGTGGTTGTACTGTGGTGGGAAAAGAAGTGTGTTTGAAACAGCCGATGGTACAGACTGTGTGGGTATCACACGGGAATTGAAGAGGTTCACTTTAACAATCTAAATAGAGAATGAGCTTATAGTATTACTCATACATTTATTGTTTATTAATAGTTGCTGTAAAATGTTCCACTCTTTGTTTCGAGGTACTATTTATAGTTGCTAGATATTAGGGCTACATAGAAAATGTCATACTATATTAACCACTTGAAGTCCGTGGTATTAAACCCCCTTCCTGCCCAGGCCATTTTTCAGTGTTCAGTGCTGCGGTACTTTTACTGACATTTATTCCGTCATGCAACGCTGTACTGAAATGAATTTTATACCATTTTTTGGGGGACAGATCAAGCTTTCTTTTGGGGGTATTTAATCACCACTGCAGTTTTCATTTTTTACTATAGTAAGTAAAAATTACCGAACATTTTACAAAAAAAAACTGTTTCCCTATATTAAATTATAAAACATTTATATTTACCCATTTTTTTTGTAAAATATAAAAGGTGGGCTCACGTCAGGTAAGAAGACACCAAACATGTCAAGTCTTAAAATTGCGCGAAACCTCAAAGTACAATACCGAAAATTGGCCAAAGGCGACACTTTAAAAGCTTTTACCGCTCATCAGTTTAGTGTTATCAGTGATTGATGGACCTGAAATGATTGCTCTCACTCCGTTGTTCGCAGCAATATGTAACGTGTAGGGCAATTGTCGTTTTCACGTGCTGGTGCATCGAACGCGTATTTACGTTTATATGTGCGTAAACGTGGAGCTGGGGACTTTTTGAAAACTTTTTTTTATATGCGACACAACATACAAGCGAGCAAAACACAACATACAAGCGATCGGCGGCTATAGGGCAGCCGATCGTTTGTATGTGAAACAGCCGGTAACGGTTGTAAAGAACGGACGGGTTTTCTCTGCCCGTGCGCACGAGCAGGAAAAAAAAAGGCGTCTAATTACTGCAACCCGCTCATGTGAGTCTGTCGTCCGTCCGGCAAGAGGTTAACTTGAATTTATATTTTTTGATGTTGATTAATATTCCTATTTTGTGTTATTTTGCATGCTTAACAGTTGAACTTTATTTTCCTATGTAGTTGAGCTCTCTTTTTCACCTCCAATTTTTCAGCTCCATCATCTGGTAAGTGACGAGATCTGCTTGAAGGTGGTGGAACTGTACCTGATTGAGAAAAAGAAAGGAGCAGCGGGGGGCAGTCTAATCACCCAGTGTGTCCGTACAGCAAAAGAAACCAGTTATCAGTGGAAAGCAGAGCATTGCATGACGGATGAGAATTGTTTTAAGGTAATCAGAAGCTTGTGGTTCTTTCTTTAATTATTATTTTGTAATATACTCTGCTCAGGAACTCAAAACTTAGGATCCTCAAATATAAGGTAAATGGTCTGTATTCATAAGTACTAGCTGAGATCAGCAGAAAGAAAATGGTAGATTTGTCATTTAAATGAAGCCCTTAAAGATACACTGTCACCCTGCCCATGCAGAGCGAAGTTGCAGCATCTCTGCAAAGGATCTCATCCCCATACTATTAATACCCACCTTCACTGCACTCCCCCACTGTTCCTTCTTCCAGAACAGCCAGCAATCCTACCCAGTGTTTCTAGTTATTGGGGAGCATGTGGGTATAACAGTTGAGCTGCCAATGCTCTGTACTGCTGTAAATGCAATAATAAGCCCAGCAAGCACTGACCGCTGACAATACATGTCAGACGACGAAGGGATTTTGGTAGTTGGACAATTAAAGTGACTGTTTGTTTAGCGTGAACTCTACAGGCAGATCAATGTATAAAAGCATATTTGAACCTTTAGAAATAAATATGTAGGTAGATGTTGTACTAACAACCTCTGTTTTCATGTTGTCTCTTCTATTTTTCTGTTAAGGCAGTTATGAAGGGCTTTTAAATATAATTCTGCTGTCCAATAGGTAGCAGAGTTTGACCTACTGTTAGTAATTTGTACTCAGTAAAAGTGCTGGTCTGACATGCCTACTCCCCTACTCTGTGTAAGGACATGCTGAAGAGTGTGGCTGTTTCTCAGCTATGCTAACAAAAAGCACTGTAGTGGGAGGGCAAAATGTACTTGTTTTACAATGAGACGATAGATTTCAAGGCCCCCTTCAGACCTGCAAATGGGACTGATTGCATGAGTCTCACAAATTCCTCCATGAGACTCATGCGATTTCCTGCGGGTAGTAGGCACTGTATAAACCAATGACAGCTGCCACTGCCCTCAGCTGTTCACAATAGGGATGCACCGATGCTAGTATTGGTGCCGATACCGAGTATTGGGGTGAGTACTCGTACTCGCCCCAAATGCTCCGATACTTACCCCTGATACCTGAACTTCAGGTCAGAGGGAGATTTCCTCTGACTGGCAGTGCTACGAGGGAACATGGAGCCAGCTTCACGGCCAAACAGCATGGAGTTAGCTTCCCGAGCAATGAAGAAGCCGGGTGACTGGTAATGACACGCTGCTCGGCTTCCTGATTGCCCGGGAAGCCGGCTCCAAGCTAGCGGCAGTATCGGTACTCGCTATCGGCGAGTACTGAAAGAGAAATATTGGTGCTCGTACTCTATACCGAAAAACCGGCATTGGTGCATCACTAGTTCACAAGTAATCATACAGCCTGTGATTACCTGGAGATGGCCACACCTGGACTCTGCAGGAGATCACATGAGTCTCATAGATTTGTGAGACTCGTGCGATTGGCCCCATTTGCAAGTAAGAAAGGGCCTAATTGGGCTTTAATTGAGGGTCGCTGTGAGCCAGTGTGACAAGTGAATGATTTGAGATAACTACTCTTTTCTATATGTTGAGTTTGCCAGATTGTCAAAGAACATGGAACATCTTTCAAGGAATTATTTGAGCCAACAGAAATATGTGCAGTATGCTAAGAGAAAAAAGAAAATGTTGCAAAATATTTGTAATCTTTTTTTATATATATATTTATTTATTTTTTAGATAATGTTCCTGCAAAGGCAGGGCCAGATAGTAATGACGATCGAGTTGCTCGACACAGAAGATGTTCAGAATGAAGACCCCACTGAGGTGCAGGTATGAGCAAGACTTTGGGGCTTAGTTTAAACAGATCTGTAAACATATTACACACGGATTATATCATTCAGCCTACATACCATGGAAACGATTAAAAAAGCCCCAAATCATGGTGGAAGGGCGTTAAAACAGAGCCAGGAAGTCAGATTTCAATTTTTGTTATCGTCAATCAGATACTCCCTTTTTTTTTTTTTTTCCCATTTAACTAAAACGTTTTTTCACATTAATAAAGGTCTTTCTTTGTCCCCATATACACATACTACATGCATGTTAACATCCTAAAAAAAGAACAAAATTGAGTGAGATAAGTCAAAATATCACTCCACCTCTCCGTATAAATTATCATGTGCCCAAACAACCTATCTTGCACTGACCCAAGAGCCCAGAAACCAATCAAGAAGCAGGTACTCTAAAAGATGTTGAATGAACTGAAAGGAGCAACACCCAGGGTCGTTATTGACTATCTTCTACATCGTCTGTGCCCTCATGAGCAGTGCCTTGGCATTGGCCATGTGACTGGGCATAAATGGGGTCTGAAAATACTCTGCATGAAAAGGATACATTTTGGGATCTTTAATGGCGCCATGCAGGCTCAATGTTACAATAAAGCTGTATTAAGTGTGCACTTTAGTAGCTGCTTTTTTAGTTCTTTTTAAAGCCGACCTAATTTGTCATTTTTCCCTCCCTGTTTCTCCCTGTCTAGCACCTATCCAATTATGTGGAGCAGTATATTAATGTACAAGGGGAACAGAATGGCCAGAATGAAGGATTTTTATTAAAACCAGTATTTTTACAGAGGTATCTGATGTTATTGTTTGTAACCAAAGTTAAAATCTAGCAGGAATTTTGTTTTTAGCAAAATACCAGGTAGTAAGCAATGTAAGATGTCATATTATACCTTATTTGTTATAATCTGCTGACATTAATCTCAGAAACCCCTGACATGCTTCAGCCAACTGGAGTATGAGTAAAGTAGACCCCCCCCCCTTCCCCATCTCTTACTGCCGCACATCGTGCCTGAGTGAACTATCATCAGTCACACACCGAGCATACTTAAGGCTATGCAAATACTAACCTTTTAGGAAAATATTGAAACAGTTATGGGATTCTAGCAGTGATGTCAGCAAGCGTTTACATTTTAGTTACTATATGAATCCTATTATCGACCAGTTATCTTAGTTTTAGTTACCTACCGTAGTAGTAGTCACATTCAACTGAACTTGTCCTGTAATGTTAAAGTTGTTTCGGAGCTTATCCAAGCCACTTCTTCAGTTCTAATGAGTGTCAGGAAGATACCCCAGCATTTATATCCACACCGGTAGATCAGCAGTTCAAGTGGACCCTTCTGATTATAAGTTAATTGTTGCTGAGGTGACTATGAGCTTATAGCCAAAGGGAATGTAGCTGTTTAAGGGTTACTAAGCTAGCTAGCTGCAAGCAGTTCTTTGAGTAATCCTTGAGTTGGCGGCAGTGAACGGGTTAAAGTGTATCTAAACCCAAAAACAGAAAAGTGATATGTTGCAGCTTACAGGTCCTTAGATGTGGTGGTTGCATTGGTTTCCTTTCTTCAGGCAAAGAACGTTTTTGCAAGTGCAGAAAACATCTGTAGATCTTGCCAGTATTCCAGTGTCCTTGTCACTTAATGTGGGCATAACCAATGATGTCTCTTTTATAAACTGCTAGTTCCATCAAAACACCATGTAATTGAGATAAGCAAAAGCATACATGTTTAATGTCCAACTTGTGTGGCAACCGTAGATCTCCGTATACCATAGAGAAGCGGGTGCTATCACCCTAGGACAGTAAGTGTGTAATTTGCACCATTACCAGGTGAAAATAAAGGAAAGAAATACTTCAAAAGAAAGTTTATTCCACCACTATCACCACTTGTAAACTGCAATATATTACATTTTTGTTTGAGTGTAGAAATGCTTTCAGTTACTTGTGGGCAGGTTCCATGTCCCATTCCGCTCCTCATTGTGACCTCACAGTTGGGACTATGCAGGCACCATAGGGCAGGAGATCAGTTCACCTAATAGTGCTTGTGAGAAATTGCCGGGAGCTGGAACATTCTGCCTGCTGTTCTGCACAGTGGCTTCCCTGGCTTACAATAGGAAATCCCTGCATGAAGGGCCTTCTCATTGCAGGGGCTTGGTTTATAGAAACCTGTGGCCCATACAATATCTCTCCAATCAGACGCACAAAACCAAGGTCCATAAAAATCCAACTTTATTGTTATAAATTCCTTGCAAAGTTCAAAATGCAAGGTATACACCACCATAGTATCTCTCCCACTCCAATGCCACTCACGCATTTCACCACCTGGGCTTAATCATAGAGGTCTTGAGATGAAATTGGAGCGGTGAGTCTTTTGCTTTTTTTGGATATAACCTGTGGCCCATAGTTTAGGGATGGCTGGTGTTAATTGTTCAGTTAGGGATGGAATAACCCCAATAAAACCTGTAGAAGTTTGACAGCTTACTGGTATAGATATCAGGTTGATCTTAAATTGGACTTGTTCTTTGCCCATGCCGGACAAAGTAACATTTTCACTTTACTTTAGCCCTCCCCAGCAACCTATACCAATCTTCATTTTGCTGCCCAACCTTTAGCAAGTAGCAGAAGAAAGTGTAATGTGTAAAATACAAGTCACCAGTGTCATAGCTTATGTAAGGCTATGGAGACTTTGTATGACCACAATGGTTAGACCAGCATTGTCACATGGGAGACTAACGTACTCCCCCATATCTGGAATCATCAGGTACAGTATTTCCTTCAGAGGTGGGGTAGTAAAGGAAACAGTATATGCTGTTGGGGAGGTGTAGGGGTTGAAAGAAAAGCATGTTCTGCTCTGAATGGGCAAAGCACAGGTTTGCTTCAAGGTTACTGGGCAAGCTTTTTTATAGATTTACTTTTTGAGGAATGTCTTGTTTACAGGACATGCGATCAGATATTTGTATGACTGACCTGACCTTTCCCTGTCCACAGAAATATCAGAAATTTTCACAGATGGCAGTGCAGGACAATGCGGATGATGAAGGATGAAGTTAAGAGCTCATGGAAAAGATTAATGGGAGTGGAAAGTGCTAGCAATATGGATTGCCGCTTCAGGCTCAACAGCCACAAGATGATGTTCATAATCAACTCTGAAGATTACATGTACCGCTGGGGGACACTGACAAGAGCCAAAGAGGTAAGGATATAATTAAAGACCATAAACCCAAATGATGTTGTACATGTCCATTGTGTTGGCTGCCACTTGATTTTCAATGCAGGGGAATGATTTCCTGACTTGGCAATAAAGCAAATAAAAAGCCATGCTAATAGGAGAAATGCCAGATTGACATGATCCTAAAGCAGTCCTTCACTCAAAGCTGAAGGTTTTCTTTTTATGCCTTTTATCATAAAGTTTTTTTTATATTGGTACTGCGTTACTAAAGGCCTGTATTTGATTCTTGTCGAATGTTTTCATACAAACCACTTCTTTCGTTTCAGTTCCAGCCTATGGTCTTCCAGAAGCACCATGAGAGGTTTGCTGCCTGGCACAACAGCTGGCTGCAGGAAAATGTCAGTTCCAGGGCAGCTGACCTGGTGCAAGACTGGTTGACTGGTGAAGAAGATGAAGAAATGGTTCCCTGCAAGACAGTATGTGAGATCTCCGAGATCCACGGCATGACAGTTACAAGATACCGAGTGCAGTACACGCGCAGACCGTCCTCCCCCTGACACCCGTTCACAGCTCCCCTTTATGCATTTGCTGCTTGACGACTTTTTTTATGGGGCTTTTTTTCGTGCTGCTGTTCTTAAAAGGATGCCTGACTGACAGTAGGCAGCAGCTTCTACCAGTGCCATTATCTCTGTTTGTGCTGTGGACTCCTTAATTAACTTTCACCCTGCAGCCCAACAGTACCAAATATCAGAAAAGTAAAAGGAGCCTTCACACACTTAACTGTGCACCCCTTTATTAAGCATCCAAGCCAGAACTTTACGGTCAAGGTTGATGACGCTAATGGACATTTGTGTACACCGTTACTAATGAAATGTTTGATTACATTCATTAAATAATAATGGTAGGAATTTCCCTATCTCTTATATGAACAGTTAATCATGGTGCTGGGAGAATTGCCATGCTTATTTAAAGAAAAGTGGAAAATTAAGTTGATATGTAATGTAAACAGTTAGTGCAATCTGTTTACAAAGCAAGGGAGAACACGTTGAACATCCATTCCGTAAAAATGGCACCATCGAAATGCATTTTAAAGCTGCGCGTTTTAAAGTCATTTTTATTTAACATTAATTATGGTGAAAAGCGTTGATAGTTTTATGTTAATAACATATACAGTGGATAACCATTTACAAATTTGCCACTGATAAATGGAAGGTGAAAAGCTGAAACTCGGTTTTGCATGGTTGCTGACAAGTTGAATCACTGGCTTTTTAGATCTCTGGTGAAATCTAGTGTTAAGATTCTTCACAGAAGTCTCACATCTACCCACACACATCAGCCATTATAATGACAAATAACAATGTCACTCTCCCCTCAACAGAATCCCTATATGGTAAAATAAAACGACACCTACATAATTACCAAGCTAGACAGAATCTACTACAGATACATCTCTCCATTGGTGTCTTTAAGGCATACGTGGAGCCAGCGAATGATTCAGCCTTCTGGTACCTACCCAAAACTAAAAAATCATGTTTGGGCAGAGTTGCCCTTTTAGCTGTGGTCTTGATGAAAAAGCACTTGGAGTGATCTTCAATCTAAACTAGTCCTTTTTACATATCAGTTTGCGCTCATCTGCCACTGCCCACAGAAAGTATTTCAAAACCAGTAATTGTAAAAATGATGGGCTTTGACAGGGATTGGTGTTGATTACGAAATATTCAATAATGTCATCTATTTTATTTTATTTTTTTGTCTATACCAACCCATATAACAGTGATATTAAATAAATCAAGTGCTGTAAAAGTAGTATTGCATGTGTGTTTAATAAATTATGTCCTAATTTAAAAATAAGTCCTCTTCAATGGAAACTGTGATCTGAAAAGCGTTGGTGTGTTTCAGTCCTCATTCACCTGTATTATGAACAGAGGCGGTCATGTATGTACAGTGCTGGCCAGTTGTGCAATAAGCTTTAGCCCAGAGAAGGATGTTTGTTTACTGTAGTGTATTTCAGCTCTGAGCTACAAGTCTTCGCTTATCATACAAGTGAATAGGGCTTCCTGCACACTAAGGATGCACCAATACCATTCTTTCAAGAGAGTACGAGTACCGATACTTTTCCTTAAGTACTCGCTGATGCCAATTACATATACCCTTTTTAAAAATTTTTTATCGTGACAGTTTTTCTAAAACAATACAGACTAATGAATTTAAGACAGTGGTGGAATGCCAGAGCCTGCGACCAAGGTATTTGTGCCACTTACTCCAAGCTGTAGAGGGACTACAAATCTCAGCAATACCTTATGCAGAATGATATGAAGCTAAATAATCTGGGGTGCGTGCCCTGATGTTTCCAGGGTCTGGGCAACAGGGCTATAATCAACGCTGCGTGGTGCCCCAGGAAGGAGAGGGTGATGTACAGGCCAGTGCTGTAAACAGGCACTGGGTGGTTCACAAGTCTGCCGAGGTCCCCTGCTACCGTGGGACCTCAGACAGCCACTTCAGTTTAAAAATGTAAAGCGCTGGTTTCTGCGTTTTATTTGGGTATTTTAACGAGCATCAGTACTCATGAAAATGGCCAGTACCCGTATTGGTGCATCCCTACTGCACACCTTGATGTTCATCAGAGCACCAGATGTCAAGCTGTGTTTCTTGCTGTATTTGAGGATTAAGAGTCATTCATGTTGTTAAAATGGATCATTAAAATCTTACATAAACTTGAACCTCCTAATGTAATTTTCAAAGTTGTTTCAGTCTTTCAAAGAAGAGCTCCGGTGAAAAATTTTACTAACCCTTGCAGTTAGGCTACCCACGGATTGCAAGGGTTAACTGCTCGTTTGTGTCTAGGTGCTTAAAAAAAAAAAAAAAAAAAAAAAAAGTTTTTCACTCACCTGATTATTCGAGCCAGCTTATTCTTCGACCAGTCCCTAGAGCCTCTTTCTCCCTCCTCTTCAGTGGTGTAAGAATCCTTGTGTCATTGCGTTCTATACGAGTGTATAGACGTGAGGACGCTGAGAAACATTCCATGTATGCAGTGGAGGAGGAAACATGCTTCAGTGACAGGAGAAGCAGAGAGTTGGCTCGGCAGTTTACATAGTTAAATAGGTTGAAAAAAGATACAAGTCCTATGAGTTCAACCTATATAGATATGGAAAAAAAAAAAGAGTTTAGGCGAGTAAAACGGTTTAGCACCAAGACAAAACTCTGGTGCAAAAAAGGGATAAAAACAAGTGAGCGGTGTTTTATGAAAAAGAAAACGTAGCAATTGTTTGATACACAGTTCTTTAACAAACTAAATTTCTCTTACGTTCATTGAAGGACACCGCAGAGATCTTGATCTCTGTACCGATGGGTTATACCGCCACTTGCAGGAGTAGGACGCTAGGCACAAAAAAAGTTTGGCTCCTGCTGGTGGCCACACCCCCATCCAAGGCAGCTCAGTTTTTTGCCTAGCATCAAGGAGTAAGGGCCTATCTCCATGCTGTGGATCTTTGTTCCTATTTTTTATCCCTAGTAGGGTATTATTTTTTTTCTTCACTTTACATTTGATCTTCAATAAAACAGCTGAGCTGGGTGACAGGCTGGATAATATAAATCCTTGTAGTTTCCCCAGCTTAGCCATCGAGCCCAATCAGTTCTCTACCTGAGAGAGCGAGATCGACTGTGAAAGCTCTTAAAAAAATTTGACCAGCATGTGAGTTATCTCACGGGAGATGCTGGTTTGTCAAAGTATCTCCCACCTTGGTGGGAGACTTTGCTTTGGAAATGGTGCTCTGGTGTACTTCACCTGACAGGTAAGTGTTCTGGCCTAGTTCACCTGACAGGTAAGTATACTCCCCTTTATTTCTACACTTAATGATGTCTGTGGGGAGTAATATTTGAGCACTTTTCTACCCTTATTTATATGTGGGATATGACTGGCAGAGAAGTAACAGCTGCCACCATCCCTTCTCTCTCTGACAGAGTTTTAGTCAACCTCCTCTCCCTCACACCCGGCCTTCTGAGGCAATGCTGCTTCTTATGCAGCAGCTGTCATTTATTTTCATTTTACAGAGTGACTGCACTGTTCATAACAGCCACTGTGTATGGAAGAGGCATGACTTTTTCTATGGCAGAGCGGCACTGATTCCACTGTCATCTGTGGCCACTCTGTGTTGTGTGGGGGTCCCTGCATCTGAGGTGGCAGGTGACATCACCAACACTGCTTCCTGGGCTTTTCTGTCAGCACAGAGGATGCAGCAGCTGCACTTTGAAACACCTGATTCTCTGGGGATGGTAAGTCTGCTGGGACCCCCTTCATCCCTTGTGGGTTTAGGCTTGTTGAGCTTGGGTATGGTGGACCCTGTTAAGGAGTGGTTACTGAGCTGGGCTCTGCAACATGTGGGGGAGTTTATCCCTCTCTTGGTTCAGCCTCTTTTTTTCCTTTTAGACCCCTACTTCACACTCAGGTTCTGTTTTGGGGGGCTCTGGGACCCTCGGTTCTATTTCTATGGAAACACATCTGTTTTGGAAGTTTTTTTTTTTTTTTGCATGCAACAAGATTTTATTAAAAAGCAGAGTAAAAAGCCAAGACACTAACTGCATGGAGCTTGTTTACATTGAAGTTTACGTGGATGCTTTTTCGGGAAGCTCCGGTTCCTTTTTGTACAAATAAGTCTAAACGTTTGACTAAGACTTTATTTACAAAGAATGGGACTGCCCTTCTGGCATTTTTGTACTTCAAAGCGCTTTGCTTTGCATTATCCTTTAAAAACTTTTTTACAAAAATGTATATTCTCCTTCCTTCTATTGTAGACTTACCAGTGTCTAAGCTGAATAAGAATACTGTGATTCTGGTTATGGAATCCCCTTCTTTCAAAGGTCCGACAAGAAAGTGGAATCACTAGCTAAATCTATGTACACAGTCGCTGAATCATACTTGCGTCTTGTTTTGGCCACAGTCCTTGTATCCCAAACGCTCTTAGAGTGAACATGTTCCACAAGACAGGAGAATCAATTAATTCATGGGCTTCCATATGTGTGTAACGCTTCGCTGGATACTGGAACTTTTATTTCCAGAATTTCTTTTTTAGCTGTCCTTCTTCGCCAGGTATTGTGGCTTAAATGCTGGACAGCTGGCCAGACTCCTGAGGAAACCCTTACAGATATACCTTATAAGGGTGATCATTTGTTTGAGGCAATGCTGGATGATAACAAAACTATCGCATGAGGGATCCTCAGATGAAAGTCAAAAGTCTGCTAAGTCCAGCTTCTCCAGTGATCAGAAACGGTCTTGGCAGCCTAAGACTTCCAAGTCCGCTGAGAAGACTTCTTCCACATAAGAGCTTTCCCCATCTGGCCAGCTACAGTGGGGGGACACTTACTTCTGTTTGTGGACCAATGGTTGTCTCAAATTCCAGACTGCTGGGTTTGTGAACTGGCTTTATCGGGATTAAAAATTTAGTTTTTCTCCTTCTCTAGCTTGCTTCTTTCAAATCTTCAATTAACTCAGATTCACTTACATTATTTATGGTCAGCTGTAAGGAATCTCGTTCAAATGGGCATCGTTGTCCCAATCCAACCATCAGAAAAAATTTTCACACTGCCCAAAAAAAGGGGGGTTTGTCTGATTTTTGGATCTCAAAGCCCTGAACTTCATTGTCCAAGGTCTGCAAGTTCAAATGGAGTCCACCCCACTCAGTGATCGCTACTCCTTCATCAGAGGGATTTTCTGATGAAAGGATACTAAACGTACTTCCATGTTCTGATTTGTCAGGCTCATCAGTGTTTCCTACACTTCGTGGTGGGGGAGAACCATTTTCAGGTTGTGGCTCTTCTGTTTGGCCTGGTCTCAGGCTCACTTGTGTTCTCCAAAGACTTGACACTGGTCCTTGCTTTGTTGAGACAGCAGGGGATATTAGTGGTGGCTTACTTGGACGACTTCCTTCTTCAGACAGATTTTCAGTCAGGTCTGGAAAGGAATCTTCCAATCACCATGCACTCTCTGGAGTGGTTTGTTTGGATCCTGAAAATTGTACTTGATTCCATCCCTTCGCCTGGAGTATCTGAGACTGATCCTGGACGCCTATCAGGCCAAGGTTTTTTTCTTCCTCTGGTAAAGATTCACAGGCTTTGCCTTCAAATTCAGGCATTGCTTTCTTGCAAATGGGTGACGATTCGCAATTGTTTGAGACTTCTGGGTCTAATTGGTTGCCTCTTTTGAGACCGTTTCATGTGTGCAACACCATACTCTGATTCTGTAGTGAGAGATTCTTCAACAATGTGACAAGTCACCCTCTTCACTGGACAAACATGCAGATGAACCAGACAGTCAAAGCCTCCTTGGCTTGATTGCTCAGTTCCCCTGGTGTGATGAACAGGAGGTTGCATGGGATCAAACTCTGTCCTTTACATTTGTCGACTCTACTATGGGGACATCTGGTCAGAATTCAGTCAGGCAATGCCACTGCGGTAGCATACGTCAATCATCATGGAGGTGCGTGGAGCCTATCAAGAGCGCAGTACAGTGTCTCAACATACTTTGTTGGGCAAAAAGATGTTGGTAGTTATGTGAAGGGGGAGATTTATTGGTCATTGGAAAAGATGGCATTAAATCTTGGGGTATGTACTCTGGCTATGGGTGGTTGAACACTAACAAAAATAACTTTTTCCTTCCAAGCTATAAATATGTATTAAGCACCACTTCTTCAGTCACAAACATAACATTGTTCTTTAGCCACAGCTTAAACAATGATTCTCCAGCAGAGTGGATCTAAAGCCCGGAAGTTCCCTGGAGTCATGACTACTGGAACACTGCAGTGCTGCTGTAGTGTTCTTTTCCCGAACATATGCATCTAAGCACCAAATCTTGCTCTAGCTTTATAGTTTGTGGCATAACAACATGGTTATACAAATTTAGATGTTGTATGTCCAAGAATTGGTCCTTTCCTTTCATTAATTATGGGACAGAGGCTCAGTAGTAGTTCTGAGACAATTATGTTACACTGCTACCTACTGGAGGATGTTAATACTGGTAAACAAAACAAAAAAGAAGCTGTTGACCCAACCAGGTATGGCTCATCCTACTCCCATGATGCTTCAGTTCTTACTAGTGTTCTAGGAGGATGGGCGCCTTTACCCATTTTTGGCTAGCCATTTTATTTTTTCTGAGAATAATTTCTACTTCAATCAAGTTCATATATTTGCTGCTGAGAAGGGGCTCTTTTGCAGCTATCCATTGCCTAATCTTCGGCTTTGCCTTGAAGGGATGTGATTGGACCCTGCTGGACCAAAGTTGCAGGTCCTGCCTGACAAGTGACCTTAGGGCACTGGGCTCTGCTTGTGGCACTTTCACCATTGTGTCCCATGTTAGTCACAGAATGCTTTCCAGGTTAAGAGCCAAGCATTATCTCTAGTGTGACCCTTTCTCTGATGACTCACTTGGTCTACAGAAGAGACAAAAACATCATAGTATGTAATTTACATTTACTGCCTCTCCGTATGGTACTTCTAGACAGCTGCAGAGCGCATTACAGGTGCAGATCAGTGATACTCTGGGCCGGATTTGCTACAGGGCCACCTGAAGCCTGGCTTTGGGGCGGCAGGTAGTAGAGGGGCGGCAGGGGTGTGGAATTCTTATCGCCCGAGACAGGCTGTTTCTGGCAGGTAGTTTTCTACATTTAGCCCTGCTTCAGGCAAGCAGGGCTAAATGTACAGTGGGGAAGCTGCCGCTCGTATTGTACAAATGACCTCTGCGATGTCGCGGAGATCACTTGTATGCAGCCTGCAGGTCTGTCCTCCGTGCCGGCTACATCTCGACAGATGTAAAAATAAATAAATAATTAAAACAAACTCCTTTGCGTCAGCTGTGGAAAGGGTTTATAGGCTTTGGCATTTTCTGCTGTGTCACTAACTCTAGCACGTGCACTCACTATGTGCCTGCCTTTTTCTTTCAGTGTGAAATAGGGCTTGCTGCAGTTCCTCACCTTACATAGCCCTTGCTTGGGGCCTACAGTGGCCTGGTCACTTCCGGCCATTAACCTTTTACTGCTCTAAATAACAGGTATTTTTTTTTAAGCATCAATGGTTTGTTATGCTGGTGTTCTCTATTCAGTTACTATTGTTAGCAGTGTAGTATCTCCGATCCCAAGTGCAAGAGAAGCAATCCCTCTGCTGCGGGGCTTTCCAGGTCACAATCCAATAACTGCTCTGGGGCTGCCTTCAGTGTGCCTCCTTAGGGTCCTGAAACTAACAGCCTAGACCTTTTGTCTCCTACTTAAGTCAACACACTCAGATTCCACCTTAGCTCCATATGGCACCCTCCTCTACCTTATTCTGGGAGGAGTTTTCTGCAACTATGCTGGACTTGAATAACAAGGTTGTCACTATAATTGCTGGCTCTGAAAGTAGAGGCTGTAAGTGCAATTCTACTTCTTTCCCAACAGAATCTTTAACATTATTTGCAACCTCTGAGTCTTACAAATCCTTATGGGATCAGCCAGCTGCCATTACCCTCAGGCTTAAAGGTACCACATTGGTTCTTATCAGTGCAATGCAGGACTCCATAAAAATGGAACAGCTGTTGATTCTACAATTGCTGTTTCTAGTCTGGAATCTCTCTGGTTCAAAAACTGTTAAAACCTTCTCAGTACCTTCCTTACTCATGGGTGTTCTTTTATGGATGGTGGGAAAATCCTGATAACATTTTTACTCTTCCCAAATGTTTTTCTGAACAATACCCAGCGAGTTCGCACCTCAACAAAACAATGTATGTGACTGTTAAGGATGCCACACTGTTTAGGATTCTACTGGCAAATGCATCCATTACATTATAACAAACCTTAGGGGAATGGATTATGCTAATGTCCCAGGTTGCAGCTGCTATTCTCGCTGATCATTCAGCATTGCAATGCTTGGAGTTTATACCTTCCGTCCTACACTGCTGTGTGGATGGCTTAGTCAACATTGCTCGTTGATGTGGTGGATGTCCTTATTTTTCACCACATCAATGCTTCCTTCACTTTTGGTGCTGAGGGCAGACCAAACAGTAGGGTACAACCTGATAGTGTTGAGCGCCTACAGCAGAGTGTTCACTAAGGTTCTAGCCCCTGTGGTAGTCGTGTAGCAGTCCCAGGGCATCCCCATTGTGGGATACCTGGACAACCTCCTCTTGAGGTAACAGCACAGAGTTTGACCGACAGTGTGCTTCAGACAATCCAGACCGTACAATTGGACCTTGAACCTTCAGAAAGCAGTACTTGAGCTGACCGATTGACTGGAGTATCTGGGTCTTGTCCTGGGTAGAGCGTGGGCTAAAGTTTTTCCTCAAGAAAAACTCCTCTCTGCTCCCAGATTCGGACTCTACAATCCAGGAGCTATCCAACTCTGAGATTTTGCATGAGAGTTCTGGGCCTCATGGTAGCCTCCTTTTAGGCAGTTCAATTTCTTCAGTTTCACTCTAGATCCCTACAACACAGCAGTCTGTCATTGTGGGACAAATTAGTTCAGTCTTGACACCAAGAACCAGATTGTCTATGGCCCGGTGGCTCAGGAATCATGCTCTGGAGTTAGGGGAAATCCTTCCTCATGAAAGACCCCAGCAACGAATGCCAGTCTGAAGAGCTTGGGAGGGTCATAGGCACTTTCTTGGTGTGAGGAGCTTGGTCAGCAGAGGAATCTTTGTCTCCTGATCAGAATTCTGGAGCTCTGAACAGTTTTTCTGATCACGATTCAGTCAGACAATGCTTCAGGGCCTCTGTTTCGGGTGGGGGATGCCAGAGGTGGACCTCCTGGCCTACAGATTTAACAACAAACTGCATAGGTTTGTTTCCAGATGCAGAGGTCAAACTTCTGGCAGATACTCTGTGGCTGTCCCAGACTGATTCACCCTTCTATCCCAAAGACCAATTTACATCCCTGCTTCATGGTCACAGACTTTAACGGCATGGCTAGGTACGCATCCCTGAAGACTTTTTTGGGAGTATACCTGTGGTAAGTGGAAAGAATGCCCGAAATGTTACATGTTCACTCGGTTCTGCATTGGGCGCTGTCCAGTACTTTGTTAGTCACTGTATGCTGTCCAGGCCCAAGACCATGGTAAGTATGGGACTTGTTCCTTATGAGCATGGCACACTATTACCATTTCTCCTACAATTACCCTGCAAGGCTTAACACACTGCAGAATGAAGTGCTGCATCACTAACGCATGCATGCACACTTACATAAACTCTTCTTGCCTTTTAAGGGTGAGGTAGTTTGCCACCAAGGGTCATGGGAACTATCTTGGTTTGAACTTGCTATCTGTTATTCCTGCCTAACTTTATTTGCAAAGGGGTTGTTTATTTTCCTACCCTGTCCATATGAAGGGCTTCCAGGTCAGCTGCTTTCTTCCTTTACCTGAGGTCAAGGGTTAGGCTTGCTGGGCTTAAGGTTCTTTGCTGTCCAAATACTGTTTCATTATTGAACAAGTGTCTCATTTCTTGACCATTGACCATGTTGCTGCTTGATCTTTTTCTCCCACATTTCAGGTGTTGTACTGTTCCACCTATCTGCCAGTGTCCAAATCCTCCTAAAGGCAACAGTAACCAAATTGTCTCTAATTTACAGCTGACCCTGTGTCCCTTAAAGCGTATCTATGATCAAAAACAAAAAATAAATATGCATTTCCATAAGTTCTATCCCACTCAACTCAACCATATAGTTCTAGAAGTTTGAAAACGTACTTTTTGAAATACCCATAGAATGTACTTCTTCAATGCACTGCCGCAGTTTCACTCAGCCCTGTGAATAAGCACTTCCTTGTATCACTAATCTCACAGAGCATACCTTCTGAACCACAACTCAATGTCTGATCAATGTAACATTATCATTGCATCCCAGCAGGGATCAGCAGGGAAAAGAATGCAAAGCACACTGGGAATCCAGGAAGTTGTTGAAAGTGATGGGCAGACTTTGGTTGCATTATCAAAAACAACTCTAATATGTATTCCTATAACAATGCTGATGTTATAACAGGATAGTATATGCTGTGACTTATGAACTCCAGGAAGTAAGTATAAATATCCAGTTTTTCTAAAGTTAGCTCAAAATGTTCATGGGCCACTAATATATCATTTAGACTGTGCTACTCTCATGTCAATCTCTTGCCTGAATCTTTTTTTCTTTTCTCAAAATCGTTAAGTTAAGAACAGTAGGCAGCATTTCGGCTGCCTCCTCAAGTAGAAAAATTCAGTAAGGTGGCTTTGACATAGCTGAGAGGATGGGGAAAGAAGAATTTGGAATATAAAAATTAGGGAAGCACCGATACAAGTATCGGTTGGTGAGTACTTGAAAAAAAGTATCGGTACTCGTACTCGGCCTTAAAAAAGTGGTATCGGTGCATCCCTAATAAAAATGGTTGGGCATATGCATCACCGTTTTTCTCTTCTACATCATAACAATGAAGTAACATGGATTATAGCTAGAGATTTCACCCGGTGCAGCCTCCGGATGTCACCTGATTGCACATCATTACGCACATGCATGACGTCACATGCCCTTAACTGCTGGTGGCCATCTTGGTGATGGACGCCTGCAAAGAGTGGAGAGGACCTTCATCTGGCTTGATAAGGTATGCCGGCGGGTCCCCTTTTTCTCTTGTAGCTGTTGGGCTCTAGGTCCATGACCAAGTGCCGAACTTTTAAGAGGGGGTGACACCAAAATGACTGCCAGTCATTTTGGTGTCACCCGGTGTGTGGGAGCCCACACCCTCCTAGTGACGCCTCTGATTATAGCAACATGGATAACTCTGAGAATAGGTTATTGTGAGTGGCTATAGCAGTCATTTATTATTTAGAAACTGTAAAAGTATTTAGAAAAAGTGCATTATTATTGCGTGTTAATTCATCTTCATTGGACTTTTAAAATAAATTGACCCCAAGCGTGCCTAGAGTTTATTGTTCTGCAAATTATTCTAGAGTCTTGTGTATAATTGTGCTCCAAAGAAACAACTAAAAAGGTGAGAACTATTTTCTTTAATGTATTTTTAGATATTCCGTGTAATGGGAACAATAGAAATCATATAGGAGATTGTATAAATTTGACTGCAAATTGGAAAATACACTTTAAACCAAATTCCTTTTTAAGAGGAGATTCTGAACACAAGGTGGCACTGTTACCTCAAGTCAGACAATTGCTAACCTATTGCAGCAACAGTACTTTGAGCAGATAAAGGCACGTTGAACTGATAAGCTTTTAGGGTCCTATTTTGTTGGCTTTGGCCAGTTTAAGATTTTAAATTGAGTAATGTCCATAAGTGTTCTGTGAATCAGTGATGTCCGAATGCTCTCCTGGCAGAGAAGTTGGACTGCCAGGAACAGCTATGTTAATGACTAGAGGCATGTGACTGTAATGCTATTGGTAACCACACAGACATACTTCAAGGAAATATGGCTCTTCTGTTACTTAATAGTGACATTATGAATGTCCCAGACCCACTTGCTGATAAATGTCCCAGGCACATTCCTCTCAGGGTGAAGTTCTTGTCATAGCATGTTCAGAATGATGGGCGCAATTTACTTTGCATAAATGTTATACATTTTAAGAGATGCATAGAAATAAAGGGAAGGAGGGGGAAGGATACATGTAGACAGAGGCGGCTCTTTAATTAGGCGAGTTAGGCGGTCGCCTAAGGCCTCGCGCTCATGAGGGCCTCGCAGCCGCATAACTCGCCTAATCTAAAGCAGGGGAAGGCAGGCACTGTGGGGCAGAGAAAAAAAAAGTACAGCTTCGTCTGTCCCGACACCCACGCTCCCCCACCGAGGCTGCACTCCATATTCCCCTGCTGGGACACCGCTCCGTCCGCAGCCCAGGCCGGCTTTACAAGTGTCAGTGCAGCCCCAGCAGCAGGAGCGAGAGAGAGCCGGGACAAGCAGTCAGCCGCACACGAGGTAGGGAACCGCCGGGGCAGCAGTGACAGTGAGCATGGGGGTAGGCAGTAAGAACGGGACGGGTCACCTGGAGTCTTGCAGGGATGGAACTACCGGCGGGGGGGGCACTGACAGGGGAGGAGGTGGAGGACGCCGGGGCCCTGCACCACCGGTCCAGTGAAGAAGGCCGTTGAGGGTCCGGTGCTTGAAGAAGGCGCTGCGGCAGGTAAGGAGCTGCAAGGAAAGGGCCCACCCAACCAGCCCACCTGAGACCCTGCAGAGCCCAGTGCCCACCATAGAGAGTCTGTGTGGGCTGTGCAGGATCTATGGTGGGTTCTTCAGGCCTCAGGTGGGCGCGTTGCTATGCCCAGAGCCCAGCGCGTTGCTATGCCCAGAGCCCAGCGCGTTGCTATACCCAGAGCCCAGCGCGTTGCTATACCCAGAGCCCAGCGCGTTGCTATGCCCAGAGCCCAGCGCGTTGCTATGCCCAAAGCCCAGTGCGTTGCTATGCCCAGAGCCCAGTGCGTTGGTATGCCCAGAGTCCAGTGCGTTGGTATGCCCAATGCGTTGCTATGCCCAGTGAGTTGCAATGCTCAGAGTCGCGGGTTACCTGTGTAGGCTGTAAAATCCATGCAATGGCCTGGGCCCCTCCGCTGGACATCCGCTTTGCTCTACCACCACTTATCACAGTTCAATTAAAATGTTTAAATTATGAGTGTAAATGGGGGCCTCACATTTGAGTTTTGCCTAAGGCCTCACAAAGTCTAGAGCCGCCTCTGCATGTAGACTCATTTAAACACAGTCCTTTGATCTTTTGCATGTCTTTTAAGCTTTCTTGGTCCCTCTGTCACAGGGCTTTTATTGGCTAGACACTTAAACATCAAGAATGGCTACTTGACAACCGAGGTTCCTGTGTATGCTCAGTCTTAGAATTCAACGCAGGACAGCAATGGAAAGGTTCCTCTGGTGCTTCCCAACTTGGCAATGGCGTAACAACCGGGGGGTGCGCTTCCCCCGGGCGCAGAGCTGAGGGGGGGGGGCGCCGTCACCGACCCCCGCTAAACGAAGCCCCTTTCAGGTGAGTATTAGAAAAAAAATAAAAGTTTTATTTTATGTTCCCAGGGACATAATTTGTCAGGGGATGTTCTCCTCAATCCGGGGACTGTCCCTTAAAATCGGGGATGAATGTAGGGCTGCAACAACTAATCGACTAAGTCGATTATAATCAATGATTGAAAATGTCAATCATCGATTAATCGGCTTTCGATTAGTTGGCCCTGTTCACGGCTCCACACGCTGCGCGCCTCACCTCTTCCCCGTCTCATGTTTTCTGCTGCCAGACCCACCCACATACACGCTCCAGTGTCGGGTGTTGGGATCCTTTTGAGGTCCCTGGCAAGTCAGTATCAGGTGTTGGGGTCTCATGTAGGTCAGTGAAGGTGTAGGGGCCCAGTCCCAGTTGGACTGGCCGCTTGTAGTTCACAATTAATACAATGCCATTATAGAACATAGAATAAAACATAGATAAACTTAAATGTTCTATTCTTAGTTCAGGTGGACAGTAATTAATACAGCTTCATAACATAATATATCAGCTAGGGAACTACAAGTCCCAGCATGCCCTCATTGCCCCTGTACAACAACCAGATATTACATATAGAAAAAAATGGGATTTTTGTTGAGAGGTATACATTTCATTGAATACAATCTAAATCGAATAACATTTTAAGCAGACATTAAAAAACAAATTGCATCCTAGTTCCAATTTATCTTGTTAGGCATTGTATTCAGTAGGGAGTTCCATGTATCCAGTCCCTACGCGTTTCGCATATTGCTTCCTCAGGGGAACATGGATCTATCTAATAAGAAATGTATATGTATTTAGTCTTAAATTACTTCATCTACGTACAAAAATCCATTTTGAAGTCTACACACCGGAAAGAACTGTGCTCTTGGCGGCTACACCGGACAGAGGGACACCCATCACCATCGTGTTTGGGTTGCGGGGGTGACGATGGTGATGGGTGTCCCTCTGTCCGGTGTAGCCGCCAAGAGCACAGTTCTTTCCGGTGTGTAGACTTGGAAAAAAACCCCCATTTTTTTCTATATGTTGTTTCAAATGGTTTAACCTGAAGGGGGAGAGGTTGCACCCGGAGACCACTGAGGCAACAAGTCACTACTGTATTTTTATAACAACAACCAGATATTGCCGTTCCCTGGGTTATATGTGTGTGTGTGGGGGGAGGGGGTGTACAGGGACAATGATCACATGATTGGACTTGTAGTTCCCTAGCTGATATGTGTGTGGGGGGGGGTACAGTTCCAGTAGATGTTTATATAATGGGGGGGGGGGGCGCGGAAAAAAAAAATCTGCCCCGGCCACCCATAACTCTGGTTACGCCACTGCAACTCGATAGTCACTCACCACCTCCATGTGAAGGACAGCTGTAGTTCTGCTTCCTCAAGGCCTCACAGCACTCCATGGCAGCCAATAAGTTCAGGGAGGCCCCCAGGAGAGAGATCCCTACAACTTCTCGCATTATATTTATAACTTCACGCTTGCTTGCTTATTAAAGATTTGTGTTGTGATAAAATGATACAGGCGTATATTTATTTGCAACACAAGGTATCACAACGCACGGCAATGCGTCACAAAGCTTTGCCATGCGCTGCCACAGTTAAATTAACGTTTTTTTACAAAAGAAAAAATTCATGCACTGCGATGCGCTCTAACAACGCACTGCAGCGCATGTGCCTGGCGTGCACCACAATATGGTGCACGTGGATGTTATGTGTGTGTGGGGAAGGGGGGGGTTGTGCTTTTTTACAATTTATTTACACATTTTTTAAATTTATTTTGTAATTATTATTTATTCTTATTTTACTGTTGGGGGGGCTACGGTGAAATATTAGGGGTCTAAACAGACCACTGACATTTCCTTTTTGAAATAGAAAAGGACATTGAGGACAAAGAGTCCTCAATGTTCATGAATGAACAGGAGGTGATGTAAATCACCTCTTGTTCATTCATAACTGGGCACACATAGTACTATGTGTGCCCAGTTATTTACAAACACTGGAGTGATCAGACGATCGCTCCAGTGTTTGTGCTGCACACGGAGGATCGGTAAATATCACTGATACTTACCGATCCTCCGCTCGGCGACTGACAGGAGGATAGCGGCTCCGCTCTACCTCCCCATGCCGCTCGACTACTGACTAAGTCAGTAGTTTTTCTGAGCATTTTACCAGTCCTACATGCTATGCACCTTCTGCAGCTGAGAAAAATCATTCTCTTTGAAAACTGTACATCTTTTAATTAGGGAAGTATTGGTGCATATACTGAGTATTTGTGCGAGTACTGTAAATGTTCCGATACTTACCCCGATACTGAAACTTCCAGTCAGAGGGAGATTTCCATTGAGCGGCAGTGTCACGAGGGAACATAGGGCCGGCTTCCTGGCCAATCAGGAAGCCGGGTGGCAGGTGATGCACCGACTCCCAGTTTCCTGATTGGACGGGTAGCTGGCTCCATGCTGTTTGGCTGGCACAATGCTGATTGGCTGGGGAGCAAGTCAGGTACAGACCACATGCCTGGAGAACTACAAGCAAAAGCACAGCCCTGCATGCCTGCAGAATAGGGTTGCAACCTTTTCTTCTAAACCTGAAAACGATAGCACCGCAAGTGGCAATTTTTTGGGGAGAATATAGAGGAGAGGCAGTCAGGGGAGGGAGTAAGGAGACCGGCTTTAGATGAGTACAAATCACAGCAATACATTATACAGCAATACAAAATAATATGTAACATACTCTGTGTTGTTCTGGAGTGGTGCCATGATTCTCCAGGGTCTCAGGTGGCCTGCATGGGCTATCACTAGGGCTATGTGGGCTCTCAGGTGGGCTATGCAGGCTCTCCGGTGGCTGTGTGGGGTCTCAGGTGGGTTATGCGGGGTCTCAGATGGGCTATGTAGGCTCTCAGGTGGGCTATGCAGGCTTTCAGGAGGGTGGGCTATGCAGTGTTTCACTAGGGGTCCGAAGGCCGCCAGCGTGCTTTTAGAAAGACAGAGTAGGAGATGTGGGGGCCAGCCTGTACTCACAGGAAGATGCAGCTTCAGGCAGATATGGCTGCCTTAGGTCCCGTGCTTGCCAGGGACCTCAGCAGCCACATCTGTCAAAAAATGTGAAGTGCTGGTGTCTTGTGTCCAGGTGTCAGCCGACTGGAAACCCAGACACAACACTCAAAAAATCGGACTGTCCGGGTGAATCCCGGACAGGTGGTAACCCTACTGCAGAACCAGGGCTAAGAGGTCTGCATATACTTGTAGTACTACAAGTAACAGCTCAGCTGCAAGTCTGCAGCTGGTCTGTGACAGTAGATTGTTTCTTAAAAGTTTGTTTTTAGAATAGTGCTGTGGAGGGAAGTATTGAGATCATCATTCAAGCTTATGGTTAAGGACAAGGTTCCATCCTTTCCTGTCAAAGCTTCTAGATCTTTAAGTGCTTCATCAACTGTTCAACATCAGACAACTGTTTTCCAGATTTGTAAGCTTGCCACATGGTCTTCTGTTCTCTGAGTTTTACCAGATAAATATTCTAGCCTCATCTTATGCCAGATTTAGGCGTTAGGTCCTTCAGGCAGCTTTTTGAGCTTCAGGCAGTCCCCAGTTTTATTGTTTTATGTTATGTGGGCCTGTTGGTGTTTTGTTTCTGTTGCCCACCCCTCAGTTGGACTGCTGTGGGACATCACAATTGTCTCTGAATAACTGAATCCTTTACGTGGAGTTCATTAGGGGCCCTTCTGTTTTTTGTGATCTTACTACTGTGTTTTTACAAAACTGAGGCATGCTGGGAGATGAAGGGTTTATACCAGGCTGGCTGCTTTAGTTTGTCAGTGTCCAAATTGTCCTGTAGAGAGCAGTGTAACTAAATTGTTGCTAAATAACTGAATCCTATGTCCCTCAAAGAACACCAAGAAACTAATTTTTCAGTAAGTAAAAAAAAATTTTTTTGTTTGTTATGAGTCTTGTGCATCACATAGTAACTGGATTTGGGACATGTTTAGATTGTCACACAGGAGCCTTTAGTTGTACTTTAACGTCACTGTCATTAAGTCATGCTGATAGTAAATGAAACAATTTCCATTGCTGTGTCCTCTGTGCTTCTGCTGATCTGCCTTTAGTTACCAGACCCCTCTCTGTGACAGATCCCGTCTGAGCTGACGCCTTGCTCTATACTTGGTCTTAGAGGGCCATGACTCATTCAATAAACCATTCGTTTTTAAAGGATACCAAGGGATCGTTAAGTCACTCGTATCATCTGTTTCCATGCACACAGGCGGGTTTGTATACAATGTGAGTGCTAAAGTAAATGGCCCCGCTGAGACCCCGCTCATACAAACAGGTCTTTGTTAGGGGCTGCAGGGGGCGGATTTACTACACACTGGTCTGGTTTAGATTATAGTTTCCTTGTCATAAGCTTATGTGACCCTAGTTCCAACAGTCAGAGCCACTCTCAACCAAAATTACCTAATGGTCAGGATGCTTCCATTTAAAAGAGCAGGGAGTTTAAAATGCAAGTTTAGTTTTTTGAAAACAGGCTCAAATTAATAACGGTATCGAAGCAAAAATTCAAATATTATTGCAGAAGTTTTGAAAGTGGACATTGTAGTTTGTGGTGTCCCCAGTCATGAAACGGTAGTATGTTTTCATGTGGATTAGGTTTATGGATACCTGCAGCAAGTGCAAGCCAAATAGTCTATGGATATTAGGGTATTATACAGGTTAAAAAACCTGTCCAACAGTTTTTCCGTATGTAGGCTGGTGCAAAAGGTGCCTTCAAACATTTCCTTTGCTCCTTTCCCCAGGCATAAACATGTATGCATATATGCATTAATGTGTGATTTGCCTGTGGGAGGTTAGATCATGCGTGCATGTCGAAACACTCTCTGAGGTATGTATATATACCACCGCCTGACCTGTCAGCTGTCGGCTTTACTCCGGAAGCGATTCTAGCGGCTGAGCTGCCGCCAGATCGCATCCAGGGGCCAGTGAAGTGCACCCTTCACCCCATAAGCCCCCATATGTGATAGAGATTAAGTAAAGTGAAAAAACTTTATGCTTTTTTTGCAAAAAAGATTATGCGTTTTATACAACAGGCAAAATTAGAAGCTGAAGAATACAATAACTTTGTTTTAAATGGCATATATTTTTTCAAAAACCTGCTTACCTTACCACCCCCTCAACCTAAAGTAATGCACCCCTTGTAGCTGTATACATACCTAAATCTAGCAGCCTCAGTCTGTCACACTCTTTACATTCTGAGGGCCAATTCTTCTTTATCACTATCTGAGCCTGCTTTCTGGGTCCACATAGACTTCTATGGAACAGTCTCCCAAGTGTCTCTAACCCATGGCACTTTCAACTGTAAATCATGACACACACACACACACACACATACCTTTACTACTAATATATCAAACCATGAACTAAATTTTTCCTTTCTGAACTGTAATTCTTTCCTGAGAGCCATAACACTCAATACATCACTAAATTGGCACCAGTTCAGTCATACATACAGCTGCCACACTTATCTCAAACTCTAAATTGACACCTAATAGATTGAATTTAAGCCTAGATGTAAAACATTCTTTTCTACAAATTCCTCAATGCTTGTTTATCTACAGATGCAGACAAATTTGTTGGTACACATTCACGAAAAAAGAAGAGCCCACAATTTTCTCTGAGAAACTCGAAACTGACAATAATGATTGGTATCCATCATTGTATATATTTGACAAAAACAGACTTTGCTTTTGATTTTTGATTCATTATAATATTTAATTAATGAAACAAATGAAAACAGCATGGACAAAAATCATGGGACTCTTAACTAATATTTTGTGACACCACCTTAAGGCCCGGTTCACACCTGGGCGTTTTGTAGAGCGTTCGAACGCTCTGCAAAACGCTCAAACACCGAAATCCCATTATTTCCTATGGGTATGGTTCACACCTGGGCGTATTACAGGCAGTATGAACGCGCTACAAAATGTCCTACGGCCAAAGAAGTACAGGAGCTTCTTTGGGGCGTTTTTGTCGCGCGTTTCCATTGGGATACATTGGGAATTTTTTTACAGTGAATCGCAGTAAAACGCGCGACAAACGTGCATATTCGATACGCGTAGGTGTGAACTCAGCCTTAGAGGCAATCTAAATGTTTGCAGTAAACAAGTGATTTTTGTAGCTCTCAATGGGACTTCTGCACCTACCAACAGGTAGTGTTGTTGCATCTGGCACAGGGTGCCTTGAATCTGTTCAGGGTACAATGAAATCTCAAGACCATGAAGGAATTCTGGAGGAAAACATACTGCCTCAGTTGTAGCACATGGGCCCTCTAACAACATAATAATACAAAACGCACAGCTAAAAGAACCCACACATGGCTAAGAACAAAACATTGGACTACTCTAAAGTGGCCTTATTTGAGCCCTGATCTGAATCCTATTGAACAGCTATGTTAAGAGCGGAAACATGCAATCTGGAGAAGGCACCCTTCAGACCAAAAGGGTAAAAATAACTATTGGCAGGTGCAGAAATCTCAATGAGAGCTACACAAACAGCGTTTCTCAACCTTTTTCCAGTCATGGCACCTTTTAAAAGTATGCAAACTTTTGAGGCACCCCAGTCTAAAATGTAAAAAACTTAAATGTAAAAATTTAAACAAAATTATGTGTGGCCCCTCCCACATCTATACCAGACAGTTATCCCAGATAACAGCATCTGGTATGTGTTTTAAAGAGAGACCCAATGTAAAAATATACACAAAATGGCATTCCCTTTTACAGCAGGGTCCCCCCTTCATAGCAGAGCCCCTCTTCCATTCACATCAGCATCCCCCTTTCACTTCAGAGCTCCACCTTACATCAGGAGCTCCCTCCTTTTACATCAGACTCACCCTTTCACATCAGAGCCCCCTTTACATCAGGAGCCCCTTTTACATCACAGTCCCCACTTCAGTAGTACCCCCTCACAGATGATGGCCTCTCTTCAGATCAGGAGCCCCCTTTTTCTATCAGAAGCCCCCTTCACATCAAAGCTCCCCTTTCATATGAGGAGCTACAGCTGTTACAGCATGTCAGGGGGCAGAAGATGGAGCAGGCCTGGACATAGAACTACCATCTTTTTCTTAATGGATCCCACCATCCCTGGATTAGCATAATTAATTTCCATGGTGCTGGTGAAAATTTCAAAGTTCCCCTGAGGAAACCAGAAGGCACCCTGGTTGAGAAAGGCTGCTCTAAAGGCTGTGCAACTAAATATTAGGTTAAAACGTATTATCACTTGAAAGCCAATTTATGATAGCACCTACTTTATATTTACTATATATTGCCATTCATATAGCATAACTTCAAAAAATATTTTTAAAATGCTTCTTTTGTTCTTGCTGAAAAATCTCAGCTAGTTGTCCATTCAATGGCATGTTAATACAAGGGCTGTGGTAAGATATATTCAACATAATAACCTTGTCTATACTGTCCTGGCAGATTTCCTAATCTGGATTTAACACTCTCTGTCCTTTCATAAAGTGAAAGATTTAAAGGCTTTAGTGCTGCATTGTATGTTAATACACTTAAAAATACATCCCTGTCTGTCCCTTATCTTCATATTGCCATCTATTCAAGGCAATAGAAGCTTAACTGTCCTGTAGTGTCCTATGCATAATCCTGCTCTAAAGAAACTGTAAAAAAGTAAGCAAAAATGTTTATGGTATGTTGAATGAGTGAATCAGAACATATAACAACATATAGTGGGGGTTTCCCAAATTTGACTGAAAAGTGTAACTGAAGCCAAATTTTTGTTTTAGTTTTGTATAGTGTTGAGAGGGCTAGGACACCTGTCAGATTTGTATTGCTGTCTGTGTCCCTGTTAGGGAGATTTACCCTCTCTATTTGTCTTGGTGACTGTTATTGCTGATGAAAATCCCAAATTTTGTGTTGTCATTAGAACAGAAATTGATGAGAAATCTTTCAAGGACTCTAGTTTTGTTAACCCTCCTGACCACCAGGGATTCCCCTCTCTGTTGAGGATTTCCATTCACTTTCTATTATGGCTATCGGACAGGAAGTGATAGGAAAGTTCCCCAATGGGATGGCAATAAAAAAACTGTTAGGGTAAGTGGGGGTTTTCACCCCTATCCACAACTAAAAAAAGATTTTGGCTTCAGTTCAGATCCCATCATTTTTGTCCATGCAATTTTCATTTGTTTTATTTTTGGTTGTACTTTGTCTGCTGACCTGTGCGTTTCACTCTTCTGACCCCTGCACTCTGTGCAATACACAGTCCTGACCCCTACACTCCATGTGTTACTTACTCCTGACTTTTGCACTCTGTACTTTACTTAAAGGAGAACCATGGGGTTAGGGCTTTTCGCCATAGTTCTCCTTAGGGTAACGGGAGGACACAAACTAGCATCCTCCCATCACCCTAAGCTCAGTATCCCGCGAGCTACAGCTCATGGTATACTGAGACACTGCAGCTGAAGTGGATCCCGACAATTATGTCTGGATCCGCCCAGCTGCGTGAGTGACAGCTGGCTCTTCCTATCTAGAGGCAGAGCCAGCTGTACCCGCCCTCTCCCCTGTCCGTTCGAATAATTAGAATATCGTGCAAAGTTCTTTTATTTCACCAATGCAACTTAAAAGGTGAAACTAATATATGAGATAGACTCATTACATGCAAAGCAAGATAATTCAAGCCGTGATTTGTCATAATTGTGATGATTATGGCTTACAGCTCATGAAAACCCCAAGAACCCCAAATCCACAACCTCAAAAAAGTAGATTATTACATGCAATCAATAAAACAAGGATTGTATATAGAACAATATCGGACCTCTGAAAAGTACAAGCATGCATATGTACTCAGTACTTGGTTTGGGCCCCTTTTGCAGCACTTACTGCAATTACTTTTGCACAATATTCTAATTATTCGAGTTTCATCTGTATTATATTCTTTTACCATCACTATATATACCAGACAGAATAGCAACCAGAACCAATAATGAAGGTGAATCACCACAGCGGGGACACTTACAGCAGTAGAAACCTGGCAGGGTTCTAACCCATTCCACATTCTATCTACATTCTATCACACATTAGGGGAATGGACTAAACTCATCATAAAAGATCCAGCTTTTCTTCACATTCATCCTTTATTTGTAGAGTGCTTAGAGATCATGCTGGCAGCCCTGCACTAATGTTGATGCGTTAGTGGGCATCTTCTGTCTTATTTGTTGTACGAGTCTCACATAAGTAAACACAGGAGAGAACTCTTTTGGTGAAATGATCGGCTGCGGAACAGGCATGTAACAAGCATTTGCTGCGCATGCCTTTGGAGGGATAACATCTCTTTGGAGCTGACAAGTGACAAATATCTAAATCTCTTTGGAGCTGCTTTCAATACCCTCCTCAAGGATGTCAATGGGTGTCAGAGTTCTCATCTACCCAAGCAGAAGCCTAGACCACAAGTTGGGAAGACTCACCCCCCTCTGAGGCCAAGAAGAGTTATTTTCATTACTCCTAGGATTTAACCTCTAAGGATAAACCAAAGCCAGTAGCTCAGTTTCACCTCAAGCCTTGGGCTCCTAAGCCCCCAAACCTGGAGACAAGTTCTTTTTAGCATGAATGCTCCCATTTTCCACAATGGAGGGACATGTTAGCCTTTGCGGACACCTGGATAGAGACCATCTCATATGCCTAGGTACTGAGGGTGGTTTTCTGGAGCTGTAAACTAGAGTTTGGTTCTTAGCCCCCTCCCCGGTTCATGTCTTCCAACCTTTCTGTGTCACTGCACAGATTAGCAGACCTCCATGTAGCCCTCCTAAGTCTTCTGGAGCAAAAGGGGTTGTTGCCCCAGTTCCTGTGATGGAAAAGATTCAGAGAATTTATGCCAATGTTTTTACAGTTCTAAAACCAAAATGGGGCATTCACCCCATCTTGGATCCCAAGTTCCTAAATATGTTCATTCCATCCCAAAGAATTTGGGTCATAGCCCCACTCCATCAGGGAGACTTTCTTGCCTCTGTAGACATCAAGGATGTGTACTTGCATGTCCCTATTTTTCAAGCACAACAACAATTTCTTCACTTTGGTATGGGTCCCTGACACTTCCAGCCCTGCCATTTGGCCTTGACAGTTTAGTGTTTAGACCTTAAAAAGGGTTCAGTTGGATTCTGAACATTCAGAAATGTGCGCTGGAGCAGATTCATTGTTTGGAGTATCTGGGTCTGATCTTTCCTCAAGAAAAACTTCAAACTCTCCCCTCCCAGACTCAGTCTCTTAAGTCCAGCACTCAACTGTGTCTGTCTGTTTCTTCATGCAAGTCCTGAAGCTGATGGTAGCCTCTTTTGAGTCAGACCTGTTTTCACAATTGCACTCAGACCCCTACAACTAAACCTGTCATTGTGGAATAAATCAATTCAGTCAATGTGCAAACCAACTGATGTGACATCCAAAAACCAGGTTGTCACTGGCTTGGTGGCTCAGGAACCCAACTTTGCAGTTGGAAAAATGCTTTCTTCTGATCTCTTGGAAGATTGTCACAACAGATACCAGCCTGACAGTCTGGGGAGTCCTAGACACCATGTCTGTGCAGGAGACTCTGACACCAGAGGAATCTTGTCTCCCGATCAACATTCAGGATCTTCAAGTTCTGAACATCCTGACATCCTGACTCGAGGTTCTTTTTCCCTGTTTCCAGCCCCAGTACATCAGAAATAAATCTGATTTCCCTTTATTGCCTGGATAAAGTTTTAGCTGTACATGTCTACCTCACTGCCACTGATTTCATTAGAAAAACTAACTTTCTACTTATCTTTACCTGCAAACATCCCGTTTGGGAAACACTTCCTGTTCAATCATCTCTGTGACTCAAACAGACCATTATTCAAGCTTGTGGTCTTAAAGATCTGGTGTTTCCTGTCAAGGCACACTCTGCTAGGTCTGTGAGTGTTTCTTGTGTTTTTTAGCATTGGGCAACTGTCCCAAATTTGCAGGGGTTTCACCTGGTCTTCTGTTCACACGTTCTCTAAGTTTTACCAGGTGGATGTTCAAGCCTCATCTGATACCAGCTTTGGTCAGGTGGCGCTTTAGACAGCTCTTTGAGCAGCTGCTGGCTGTTCCCAGTTTTCTGTTGTTTTTGGGGTTTACGCAATGAGCGTAGACGCTTAAAATATGAAAAAGAAAAAAAAAACCATATTGTGCCAGAATAAAATATTCAGTTTCAGAGGTGCCAATATCATGAAAACAAAAAAGACCAATGAACATATCAGACCTGTTCACATCGTGAAAGTTTTCTGTTGTTTATATGGGCCCGTGTTTATGATTTTTGCTTTCTGTATTGCTTGGTTACAAAACTGAGGCATGCAGGGGAATTGGGGGCTTTATACTAGACTGGTCACTGTTTTTGTATGCCATTTTCCAAATCCTCTTGAAGGTGGCAGTATAATTCAATTCCCACTGAATCCTCTGTCCCTCAATTAATTCCAAGAAAAGGATTTTACGGTGGGTGCAAAAATCCAGTTTTCTGTACTTCAGTTTGTACGTTAATCTGAATGTCTGATTAAGCAGCTGTGAGAATATACATACATTACCACATCACTTACTGACCTTATGTCCTTTGATCTCCATTTCAGGACTGCTACCAAGGAGTACCACAGACCAAGCCTGGGACAATGGGCAAGCAGAAGAGGTGGTTGTGTTGGTCTTTCTCTCCTAAATTCTAAAAATCTAAAATAGATGAACACAGTGGGGCTTTTGGGGCACCAAATGACAGATCCAATAATTTTCAGAAAATATAAATTTATTGTCCAATAGAAAAAGTCAATAAAACCATTACAATATAGAAATCTTGGGAAAAGACATAAACCTCCAAACATCACTCAATTGCCTACTGAAAATATAGTTCATAAGCATAACTAAAATAGTAAAACCCGGTCATAGGTATAGCAATGTCATCATGCAAAATAATACATCATCCAATGTCAAAAAATACATAATTTGGTCATGTTGACCAGTGACAAGGTTCATAGACCGGTAATGATTTCATAAAGAAAGATGATGATCTTATCTGAAGACAGTAGGGTATGTGATTTCTACGCGTTTCACACATCTAGCGCTTCATCAGGGAGTTGAAGGGAAAACTGTCTCCCCAGAGAGGGGTCACCGGACATACATTGGATGCTCAAGACCAGGCATGAAAGAATAGGACCCCCCCGGGGACGATGAGAGGTGAGGGCCGATACCACAGACCATATAGTAGGGTATAGAGGGAAGCAAATGTCTCTGGTTCAGAGGCCCATCTACTAAGGCAAGTCTAAATGGATCCAAAAAAGGGGGAGGAGGGGGAGAAAAACACCATGGAGACCCCTCGGTCGACCTCTCCAAAATCCACCACAAGCACTGTCTATGTGTATGGTTAGTTTTACCAAATGGATATTGATACAATCCCACACATACATTGCCTGATGACGAGACCCTGCGTGGTCTCAAAACTTTGCTTCTTTCTGTGATACCATGATTGCTTAATGTCAGTAAAGCTGTTTTGAAGATGAAGCTGACGTGCTGTTGAGTCATTTTCTACTTTAATACAATCCCAAACACTTTGTGAGTTGTTCAGCAGGAGTTGCATATGCCATGTTGTGCCAGTGCAGCGTATTTTATATGATCAAATTAACAGTATCTATGATCATATTGATAGTGTAGCCCCCATTACTTCTGTGATGTGGCCACTAGACATTTAGTGATAGCCAGGGCTGTAGTCAGCCTGGCTGGATTTATAGTGGCAGTTATCTGGTTAATTCCAGGTGTCTAGAATTGCCTGTACCCCCCTGGGCGGAGTGTGACTCTGCCATATTGTGGGACAGGCACTGTAGTGTATGTACAGTACAGCAGCCAATCACTGGGTTTCTCTCAGCCAGTGGTGCATGCTGGGATAGGGTACATATACTGGTGGGATTTGCCATGTGCTCAGACTAGCCGGGACCAGCCATGGAATAGTAGGCCTGGGTGCTGTTCAGCCTGTCCCCTAGGCTAGGCCTGGGGGCGAGCGTGGACAGGTGTGAGGGAAAGGTTTCCCCCGAGACCTCCAACATGGAGGAGTTCTGTGTTGCTGTTAGAGGAAGAGACCCAGGACCAATGCTGGCTCTTGAAGTATCCTGGAACGGGAGGACTTCAGGAGCATGGCCGATGTCTTTCCTGTTGAGGATCTGTGTTCATCCTGCTTATCTGCTACATAAGTCGCCATCCACTGCCTCCCAAGTGGATCTACACTGATATGCCAAGCAGGTCTGGTGAGTCTGGAGCTCTTGTCAGTTACCTCTGGAAGCTTAGAACCCCCATATCCTCTCTCCCCAGTGAAGATGTTCAATAAACCGTTATTCTGCATTATACTACTGGAGTGGACATCAATTTGTGGGCACTAGAAGAAGGGCTGTTAATGCTAATGGGTGGGAAGCTGAGGATCATATACTAGACAGACTAGAGATGAACCGGGCATTGGGGGTGTTGATATCTTTTACAGTCAGAATGTAAATGGATTCATTACCTGCAAACCACTGGGTTAAATGAATATAATTGCTTTGCCCCATTTTTGTGAGTAATTCATGTTTACATATATAGAAATGTCAAAATAGGCATTGGTCAGCTTTATGGTATGATATCTTGAACATATTTATCTCTAATCAATATAAAGAGTATATATCTTTTCAACTATAGGTGAAAACAATATTTGTTTCTTTTGGATTTAGTTGGAAATATAATGTTCTTTTTTATTTTATGAATGCTTTGTGTATTCCTAAGATGGGGTTCTCTTTGCTTCCAACTTGGCGTCCACTGTGATTGGATCTAGTCTCTCATTATGGAGGGAGCATGTGCTGTATGGAATATATGGGAAAGGAGCCATTTTTGGAGTGTTTCTTATCTACTTGGCGCCGCCCCCTATGTAGTCAGGTGCATCCAGGCTGGGCCTGTTTGCCCTATGACGTGCAAAATCCTGCATTGTGATGTCAGGCACGTTATGTTTGATGAGTATTCGGCAGGGGATAAATAAGAAAGGTGGGAGATAGCCCTCCTCTCTCTTCCATTTTAAATACCCTAGTGATGTGTATGTCCCTTCCTAACATTTGATTCTATTGAAAGTTCCGTATGGGGTATTTCCAGAATTTGTTTTGACTTTTACTGTGGTATCTAGGTTTCTTTTTTCTGCCCATATGCTGTATTCTTTTAAATATTGGAGTTATTCTAATCTCCCCTTTAACATATGGCCTTTTACTTATCGCTTTTGTAACCTCTAATCTAGCCATGGTTTTGTTATATCTGAAAGAAACTTTTGACATTTCTGGTGCCATGTGGGAGGCTTTCACCTTTAACTGGATGTGTGATACATGTATTTTGGATGTGATATGTTCAAATGCCTTATGAACAATAAATGTTAATAAACACTTAAAAAAGAAAATGTGGTAACATACACTATATTGCCAAAAGTATTGGGACACCCCTCCAAATCATTAGATTGAGGTGTTCCAATCACTTCCATGGCCACAGGTGTATAAAACCAAGCACCTAGGCATGCAGACTGCTTCTACAAACATTTGTGAAAGAATGGGTCGCTCTCAGGAGCTCAGTGAATTCAGGTGTGGTACCGTGATAGGTTGTCACCTGTGCAATAAGTCCATCTGTGAAATTTCCTTGCTACTAAATATTCCACGGTCAACTGCTAGTGGTGTTATAACAAAGGGGAAGCAACTTGGAACAACAGCAACTCAGCCATGAGCATGCTGAAGCGCACAGTGCGCAGAAGTCACCAACTGTCTGCAGAGTCAATAGCTACAGACCTCCAAGCTTTGTGTGGCCTTCAGATTGGCACAACAATTGTAACATGTAAATGAAAGTTACATTTCAATAAGTTTTAGATTTGTTTAAAAAAAATAGCAGCTTATTGATTTTATATAATGATATAATATAATTAATTTGTATGATATGGATACTCCTCCCACTTCTTATGAGAAACATATTTTTATAGATTGTGTAGATTGGGGATGTAGGTATCATACATCTAAACATATGGTTACCAAATATACATTTAATAAATGGCAAGGTAGGGATCATAGCAGAACACCCTAAAAACACCTCCCAGCTTTGCAGCAGACATTGAGAACAAGAATATACAGGTAAATCCATATGAAAATGTCAGCTGGTTTCTTGCTCACATTCTTTAAAACCATAAACGTTTCCTTCACAGAGTGCATCAAGACAACACCCAGTTTCCAACCTCCTGGCCAACAATTCAAAGTATTTGTAGGCTCATATTGCCAGTCAGTTTTGCTTGGAGAACATCCAGCAGCTCTCCAATACACTGACAGCCCCACCTTTAATCAGACACCATGAGCTCTCATCTAGGTGCAATGCATGTTTTGGAGTGGTGGCCAGGGAACCTAGTCACTCTTTTTACCCTTTACCTAGCCAAACTCAACATCCCCAATGAAACAGAAATCCTGCCTGTCTCTTTCCGTAGTCTTTCAGCTTAACCAGTGGCACAGCCTGGACATAGGTCATCACCTTTCAACATCTCGTGGAGTCACGAGGCGGCCCAACAAAGTCATATCGTGGAGTCATCTCGTGGCCCAACGCAGTACTGATGGGGTGGTCATAATAATCTGGCCACTCAGTGTATATATACATACATCAGTAAGAGTGCAGAAATATGTCATAAGAAATTTCCTTTTGATTTTAACATTTGTGTGGAGGAAACAGTGGCTTTGCAAGATATTCTTGGTTGTCCTTTTCAGTGCCCTGCTTCTGTAGACGTTTAATAACTGTGAGTATAGGGCCAAAGCACTAATGGCTCAGTCTAAAGACAGTACAACAGGAAAGAAGAAAAAGACCAGGTAAAGAGAAAATAGAGAGTGTGGAATGAAACGGGAACAGAAACACCCTCTTTTCAGCATGGTATTCCATAACTCAATGATTTTTCAATCTAGATGTCTGGAGATGAACCAAGTATTTTGGGATCCTAGCAACACCCCTGATCCAAGAAATAACATCTAAAGCTATGAAAAGGAGATACCTTTTCTGTGAGAAGAAAGCAAACTCTAGAATGTTGATCATTGCATTGGAACTCTTCCCAATACTTAGAGCCAGCAGGCAGGGCCACCATTAGAAATCTTGGGGCCTCCTACACCCTACCTGACAGGGCCCCCCTTCTGACTAAGTAGCGCACAGTGAGATACTGCATCATGCTCTTATGTGCAGGAGGAATAGAGCACATGTTCTCTCCCTTAGTGAGACCAAGGCCCAGTAGTTTTCTTCCAAAACCTTCCTTAAAGTGGAAGTAAAGTGGTTATTAAAAAAATTGAGCTCTGGATTGCCATAATGCGCTGGTATGCACAGCATGGCTGACTTACTTGCAGACAATGTCCTTCTTCTCCTGTTCTCCTTCCGGTTTCTTTGATTGGCTGGCTGGCATGATGTAACTCCTGTATATGGGAGTTACTTAATTCCAGCATGCTGGGTCAGTGCCCTGAAAATTAAAATTGCTGACAAGTGCTTTTTTGGTAGAAGAGACTTAGAGTGTTTGCTATCAAAACCTGCCCATTAGCAATTTTACTTCCACTTTAAGGTAACACAGTGAATACAATAAAAGTATGTAAATAAATGTTCTGCATTCCCTGGGAATGGGAATGTAAAATATTTATTCTCATACATATATTGTTTGAGCATTCACTTTTTTTCACCTGCCTAGTGCCTACCATGTATGTCTGTTAATCTACCTTGCAGTTATGCTATCATTACATGGTAGATTGATAGACATACATAGCAGGAACTAGGTAGGTGACACATCTGTTCATTGCATGCAGTGCTACATGTGTCCTTCAGTGCAGGTCTCCTCCACTCACCCATGCTGTCTCAGACTCCCACGGTTCTCTGAGCCGCTTCTTGATTTTGTCTGATCGCTCCACTACTGCAGGTGTAGAGTTGACACTGGTGTCTTCTAACAGTCTGACACCCAGCTTCCAAGACACCATGAGCACCCGGGTTCACCTCTGCCCCCCCCCCCCTTTCCAACAATGGTTCCCCTGCAACCTTCTTTAAAAACTGCTCACCTCTGAACCCCCCACATCCCTGTTCCTACACTGCTCACGTCTGCACCCCCTGCATCCCTCTTCTTACTTTGCTCACCTCTGCACAGCCTGCACCCCTCTTCCTATTCTGCTCACCTCTGCATCCCTGTTCCTACTCTGCTCACCTCTGTCTGCACCCCCTGCATTCCTCTTTCTACTCTGCTTGCCACTGCAGTCCCTGCATCCCTCTTCCTTTCTTGCTCACCTCTGCACCCCCTGCATCCCTCTTCATACACTGCTCACCTTTGAACCACTCTTCCTATTCAGCTCAAACCTGCTACCTCTGCATCTCTCTTCCTATACGGCTCATACTTTTCACTACTTGTGGGTGCAGAGTTGAGCAGTGTAGGAAGAGAGATGCAGAGGGTGAAGAAGTTAACAGTCTTAGCAGGCTGCCACCCTCTTTCAACCCTATTCACTTCTGCACACTTTTCAATACTTCATCTTACACTGTGCACCCCCTTTCTTCTAAGCTACTCACCACTTGTAGCTTACCTCAGGGCAAGGACTCCATCTCCTGCCGAAGACACAGAGGACAGCGAGCGATGCAGGGGCAGAGCCTAATCTTGGGGTGGGCAGAGCCTAAGCAAGAGCAGACGGACCCTGATCGACCTACCTAGCAAACATCCCGCCCACTCTCCATGGCAACTAGTTTATGGACAGGCTCCTTTCCTCCTTCCATGCACAGGGCACGGACCCCTTTAGGGAAAGAGGGGAGGAGCCTGTCCATCAATTGGTTACTATGGCAAGTGACCATCCTTCTTCCCTAGGGGCAGCCTTTGTTGGCTCTTGCCCCCTGATGACTTGATGTGGCCCGGGCCTGGTACAAGGGTGCTGGCTGTACCCACTGACGCCAGCCCTGCCAGCGGGATTCACCTGTATACTTTGGGTTTTGAGTCCTGTATGTGCTGTGTCTGGGTTTCAGGCCGGCTTAAAGTGCACCTTTACTCATATCTTTAAAATAACAATAAACACACCTTTAGAAATCTTTAGTAATGACAATCTACAATCACATCCTTTTAGATAATTGCCGGCTTTTTATTCTTTGCATACCTTATTTCTCTTTTTCTTTCCGAGTCGTCTGACAGTGGCCATGTTAACTAAGGGCAGGTTACTAGTTCTTCCTTCACTTCCTGAAAATCTGGCACAGGACATGGAGGGACACTGGAACTTGGGGAGCAAGAAGGTGTCTGAAACACAGGGTGCAGATAAGTCTTGAAGGGCACACTCTTCTGGCTGTCTCTCCTCTCCTCGCTCTCTCCCTCCTGGCTGTCTCTCCTCACTCATCCCCCTGGATGTCTCTCACTCTCCCCTGGCTGTCTCTCACACTCCCCTGCCTCCCTCTCCTCTCTCTCTCCCCTTGGCTGTCTCTCCTCACTCATCCTCCTGGGTGTGTCTCCTGGCTGTCCCTCCTCTCTCTCCCCTGGCTGTCCCTCCTCGCTCTCACCCCTAACTGTCCCTCCTCGCTCTCACCCCTAACTGTCCCTCCTCGCTCTCACCCCTAACTGTCTCTCCTCGCTCTCTCCCCTGGCTGTCTCTCCTCGCTCTCTCCCCTGGCTGTCTCTCCTCGCTCTCTTCCCTGGCTGTCTCTCCTCGCTCTCTTCCCTGGCTTTCTCTCCTCTCTCTCTCCTGGCTTTCTCTCCTCACTCTCCCTGGCTGTCTCTCCTTGCTTCTCTCCTTGCTCTCTACCCAGCTGTCTCTCCCCACTCATCCTTCTGGCTGTCTCTCTTTGCTCATCCTCCTAGCTGTCTCCCCTGGCTGTCTGTCCTATCTCTCGACTGTCTCTCTCCTGTCTCTCCTCGCTCTCTACCCTGGCTGTCTCTCTCTCTACTGCTCTCCCCCTGGCTGTCTCTCCTCGCTCTCTCCCCTGGCTGTCTCTCCTCGCTCGCTCCCCTGGCTGTCTCTCCTCGCTCTCTCCCCTGGCTGTCTCTCCTCGCTCTCTCCCCTGGCTGTCTCTCCTCGCTCTC